>NC_069140.1:31136884-31436884 GCF_943734755.1 Anopheles moucheti
CAGGAGAGCATCCACGGAAGAGGTAGCACCTAGTACAGCAATTTGGCGCGAAAACCACCGCAAAATCGCTTCGAAATCTACCAGTTTAGTATCAGGAGAGCATCCACGGAAGAGGTAGCACCTAGTACAGCAATTTGGCGCGAAAACCACCGCAAAATCGATTCGAAATCTACCAGTTTAGTACCAGGAGAGCATCCACGGAAGAGGTAGCACCTAGCACAGCAATTTGGCGCGAAAACCACCGCAAAATCGCTTCGAAATCTACCAGTTTAGTACCAGGAGAGCATCCACGGAAGAGGTAGCACCTAGTACAGCAATTTGGCGCGAAAACCACCGCAAAATCGCTTCGAAATCTACCAGTTTAGTATCAGGAGAGCATCCACGGAAGAGGTAGCACCTAGTACAGCAATTTGGCGCGAAAACCACCGCAAAATCGCTTCGAAATCTACCAGTTTAGTATCAGGAGAGCATCCACGGAAGAGGTAGCACCTAGTACAGCAATTTGGCGCGAAAACCACCGCAAAATCGCTTCGAAATCTACCAGTTTAGTACCAGGAGAGCATCCACGCAAGAGGTAGCATCTAGTACAGCAATTTGGCGCGAAAACCACCGCAAAACCGCTTCGAAATCTACCAGTTTTGTACCAAGAGAGCATCCACGGAAGAGGTAGCACCTAGTACAGCAATTTGGCGCGAAAACCACCGCAAAATCGCTTCTAAATCTACCAGTTTAGTATCAGGAGAGCATCCACGGAAGAGGTAGCACCTAGTACAGCAATTTGGCGCGAAAACCACCGCAAAACCGCTTCGAAATCTACCAGTTTTGTACCAGGAGAGCATCCATGGAAGAGGTAGCACCTAGTACAGCAATTTGGCGCGAAAACCACCGCAAAATTGCTTCGAAATCTACCAGTTTAGTATCAGGAGAGCATCCACGGAAGAGGTAGCACCTAGTACAGCAATTTGGCGCGAAAACCACCGCAAAATCGCTTCGAAATCTACCAGTTTTGTACCAGGAGAGCATCCACGCAAGAGGTAGCACCTAGTACAGCAATTTGGCGCGAAAACCACCGCAAAACCGCTTCGAAATCTACCAGTTTTGTACCAAGAGAGCATCCACGGAAGAGGTAGCACCTAGTACAGCAATTTGGCGCGAAAACCACCGCAAAATCGCTTCTAAATCTACCAGTTTTGTACCAGGAGAGCATCCACGCAAGAGGTAGCACCTAGTACAGCAATTTGGCGCGAAAACCACCGCAAAATCGCTTCGAAATCTACCAGTTTAGTACCAGGAGAGCATCCACGGAAGAGGTAGCATCTAGTACAGCAATTTGGCGCGAAAACCACCGCAAAATCGCTTCGAAATCTACCAGTTTAGTACCAGGAGAGCATCCACGGAAGAGGTAGCACCTAGTACAGCAATTTGGCGCGAAAACCACCGCAAAATCGCTTCGAAATCTACCAGTTTAGTATCAGGAGAGCATCCACGGAAGAGGTAGCACCTAGTACAGCAATTTGGCGCGAAAACCACCGCAAAATCGCCTCGAAATCTACCAGTTTAGTATCAGGAGAGCATCCACGGAAGAGGTAGCACCTAGTACAGCAATTTGGCGCGAAAACCACCGCAAAATCGCTTCGAAATCTACCAGTTTTGTACCAGGAGAGCATCCACGCAAGAGGTAGCACCTAGTACAGCAATTTGGCGCGAAAACCACCGCAAAATTGCTTCGAAATCTACCAGTTTAGTATCAGGAGAGCATCCACGGAAGAGGTAGCACCTAGTACAGCAATTTGGCGCGAAAACCACCGCAAAATCGCTTCGAAATCTACCAGTTTAGTATCAGGAGAGCATCCACGAAAGAGGTAGCACCTAGTACAGCAATTTGGCGCGAAAACCACCGCAAAATCGCTTCGAAATCTACCAGTTTAGTACCAGGAGAGCATCCACGGAAGAGGTAGCACCTAGTACAGCAATTTGGCGCGAAAACCACCGCAAAATTGCTTTGAAATCTACCAGTTTAGTATCAGGAGAGCATCCACGGAAGAGGTAGCACCTAGTACAGCAATTTGGCGCGAAAACCACCGCAAAATCGCTTCGAAATCTACCAGTTTTGTACCAGGAGAGCATCCACGCAAGAGGTAGCACCTAGTACAGCAATTTGGCGCGAAAACCACCGCAAAACCGCTTCGAAATCTACCAGTTTTGTACTAGGAGAGCATCCACGGAAGAGGTAGCACCTAGTACAGCAATTTGGCGCGAAAACCACCGCAAAATCGCTTCGAAATCTACCAGTTTTGTACCAGGAGAGCATCCACGCAAGAGGTAGCACCTAGTACAGCAATTTGGCGCGAAAACCACCGCAAAATCGCTTCGAAATCTACCAGTTTAGTACCAGGAGAGCATCCACGGAAGAGGTAGCACCTAGTACAGCAATTTGGCGCGAAAACCACCGCAAAATCGCTTCGAAATCTACCAGTTTAGTACCAGGAGAGCATCCACGGAAGAGGTAGCATCTAGTACAGCAATTTGGCGCGAAAACCACCGCAAAATCGCTTCGAAATCTACCAGTTTAGTATCAGGAGAGCATCCACGAAAGAGGTAGCACCTAGTACAGCAATTTGGCGCGAAAACCACCGCAAAATCGCTTCGAAATCTACCAGTTTAGTACCAGGAGAGCATCCACGGAATAGGTAGCACCTAGTACAGCAATTTGGCGCGAAAACCACCGCAAAATCGCTTCGAAATCTACCAGTTTTGTACCAGGAGAGCATCCACGGAAGAGGTAGCACCTAGTACAGCAATTTGGCGCGAAAACCACCGCAAAATCGCTTCGAAATCTACCAGTTTTGTACCAGGAGAGCATCCACGCAAGAGGTAGCACCTAGTACAGCAATTTGGCGCAAAAACCACCGCAAAATCGCTTCGAAATCTACCAGTTTAGTATCAGGAGAGCATCCACGGAAGAGGTAGCACCTAGTACAGCAATTTGGCGCGAAAACCACCGCAAAATCGCTTCGAAATCTACCAGTTTAGTACCAGGAGAGCATCCACGGAAGAGGTAGCACCTAGTACAGCAATTTGGCGCGAAAACCACCGCAAAATCGCTTCAAAATCTACCAGTTTAGTACCAGGAGAGCATCCACGGAAGAGGTAGCACCTAGTACAGCAATTTGGCGCGAAAACCACCGCAAAATCGCTTCGAAATCTACCAGTTTAGTATCAGGAGAGCATCCGCGGAAGAGGTAGCACCTAGTACAGCAATTTGGCGCGAAAACCACCGCAAAATCGCTTCGAAATCTACCAGTTTAGTACCAGGAGAGCATCCACGGAAGAGGTAGCACCTAGTACAGCAATTTGGCGCGAAAACCACCGCAAAATCGCTTCGAAATCTACCAGTTTAGTATCAGGAGAGCATCCACGGAAGAGGTAGCACCTAGTACAGCAATTTGGCGCGAAAACCACCGCAAAATCGCTTCGAAATCTACCAGTTTAGTACCAGGAGAGCATCCACGGAAGAGGTAGCACCTAGTACAGCAATTTGGCGCGAAAACCACCGCAAAATCGCTTCGAAATCTACCAGCATCCACGCAAGAGGTAGCACCTAGTACAGCAATTTGGCGCGAAAACCACCGCAAAATCGCTTCGAAATCTACCAGTTTAGTACCAGGAGAGCATCCACGGAAGAGGTAGCACCTAGTACAGCAATTTGGCGCGAAAACCACCGCAAAATCGCTTCGAAATCTACCAGTTTAGTATCAGGAGAGCATCCACGGAAGAGGTAGCACCTAGTACAGCAATTTGGCGCGAAAACCACCGCAAAATCGCTTCGAAATCTACCAGTTTTGTACCAGGAGAGCATCCACGCAAGAGGTAGCACCTAGTACAGCAATTTGGCGCGAAAACCACCGCAAAATCGCTTCGAAATCTACCAGTTTAGTACCAGGAGAGCATCCACGGAAGAGGTAGCACCTAGTACAGCAATTTGGCGCGAAAACCACCGCAAAATCGCTTCGAAATCTACCAGTTTAGTATCAGGAGAGCATCCACGGAAGAACTAGCACCTAGTACAGCAATTTGGCGCGAAAACCACCGCAAAATCGCTTCGAAATCTACCAGTTTAGTACCAGGAGAGCATCCACGGAAGAGGTAGCACCTAGTACAGCAATTTGGCGCGAAAACCACCGCAAAATCGCTTCGAAATCTACCAGTTTAGTACCAGGAGAGCATCCACGGAAGAGGTAGCATCTATTACAGCAATTTGGCGCGAAAACCACCGCAAAATCGCTTCGAAATCTACCAGTTTAGTACCAGGAGAGCATCCACGGAAGAGGTAGCACCTAGTACAGCAATTTGGCGCGAAAACCACCGCAAAATCGCTTCGAAATCTACCAGTTTTGTACCAGGAGAGCATCCACGCAAGAGGTAGCACCTAGTACAGCAATTTGGCGCGAAAACCACCGCAAAATCGCTTCGAAATCTACCAGTTTAGTACCAGGAGAGCATCCACGGAAGAGGTAGCATCTAATACAGCAATTTGGCGCGAAAACCACCGCAAAATCGCTTCGAAATCTACCAGTTTAGTATCAGGAGAGCATCCACGGAAGAGGTAGCACCTAGTACAGCAATTTGGCGCGAAAACCACCGCAAAATCGCTTCGAAATCTACCAGTTTAGTACCAGGAGAGCATCCACGGAAGAGGTAGCATCTATTACAGCAATTTGGCGCGAAAACCACCGCAAAATCGCTTCGAAATCTACCAGTTTAGTACCAGGAGAGCATCCACGGAAGAGGTAGCACCTAGTACAGCAATTTGGCGCGAAAACCACCGCAAAATCGCTTCGAAATCTACCAGTTTTGTACCAGGAGAGCATCCACGGAAGAGGTAGCACCTAGTACAGCAATTTGGCGCGAAAACCACCGCAAAATCGCTTCGAAATCTACCAGTTTAGTACCAGGAGAGCATCCACGGAAGAGGTAGCACCTAGTACAGCAATTTGGCGCGAAAACCACCGCAAAATCGCTTCGAAATCTTCCAGTTTAGTATCAGGAAAGCATCCACGGAAGAGGTAGCACCTAGTACAGCAATTTGGCGCGAAAACCACCGCAAAATCGCTTCGAAATCTTCCAGTTTAGTATCAGGAGAGCATCCACGGAAGAGGTAGCACCTAGTACAGCAATTTGGCGCGAAAACCACCGCAAAATCGCTTCGAAATCTACCAGTTTTGCACCAGGAGAGCATCCATGGAAGAGGTAGCACCTAGTACAGCAATTTGGCGCGAAAACCACCACAAAATCGCTTCGAAATCTACCAGTTTAGTACCAGGAGAGCATCCACGGAAGAGGTAGCACCTAGTACAGCAATTTGGCGCGAAAACCACCGCAAAATTGCTTCGAAATCTACCAGTTTTGTACCAGGAGAGCATCCACGGAAGAGGTAGCACCTAGTACAGCAATTTGGCGCGAAAACCACCGCAAAATTGCTTCGAAATCTACCAGTTTAGTATCAGGAGAGCATCCACGGAAGAGGTAGCACCTAGTACAGCAATTTGGCGCGAAAACCACCGCAAAATCGCTTCAAAATCTACCAGTTTTGTACCAGGAGAGCATCCACGCAAGAGGTAGCATCTAGTACAGCAATTTGGCGCGAAAACCACCGCAAAACCGCTTCGAAATCTACCAGTTTTGTACCAAGAGAGCATCCACGGAAGAGGTAGCACCTAGTACAGCAATTTGGCGCGAAAACCACCGCAAAATCGCTTCGAAATCTACCAGTTTAGTACCAGGAGAGCATCCACGCAAGAGGTAGCACCTAGTACAGCAATTTGGCGCGAAAACCACCGCAAAATCGCTTCGAAATCTACCAGTTTAGTACCAGGAGAGCATCCACGCAAGAGGTAGCATCTAGTACAGCAATTTGGCGCGAAAACCACCGCAAAATCGCTTCGAAATCTACCAGTTTAGTACCAGGAGAGCATCCACGGAAGAGGTAGCACCTAGTACAGCAATTTGGCGCGAAAACCACCGCAAAATCGCTTCGAAATCTACCAGTTTAGTATCAGGAGAGCATCCACGGAAGAGGTAGCACCTAGTACAGCAATTTGGCGCGAAAACCACCGCAAAATCGCTTCGAAATCTACCAGTTTAGTACCAGGAGAGCATCCACGGAAGAGGTAGCACCTAGTACAGCAATTTGGCGCGAAAACCACCGCAAAATCGCTTCGAAATCTACCAGTTTAGTATCAGGAGAGCATCCACGAAAGAGGTAGCACCTAGTACAGCAATTTGGCGCGAAAACCACCGCAAAATCGCTTCGAAATCTACCAGTTTAGTACCAGGAGAGCATCCACGGAATAGGTAGCACCTAGTACAGCAATTTGGCGCGAAAACCACCGCAAAATCGCTTCGAAATCTACCAGTTTTGTACCAGGAGAGCATCCGCGGAAGAGGTAGCACCTAGTACAGCAATTTGGCGCGAAAACCACCGCAAAATCGCTTCGAAATCTACCAGTTTAGTACCAGGAGAGCATCCACGGAAGAGGTAGCACCTAGTACAGCAATTTGGCGCGAAAACCACCGCAAAATCGCTTCGAAATCTACCAGTTTAGTATCAGGAGAGCATCCACGGAAGAGGTAGCACCTAGTACAGCAATTTGGCGCGAAAACCACCGCAAAATCGCTTCGAAATCTACCAGTTTAGTACCAGGAGAGCATCCACGGAAGAGGTAGCACCTAGTACAGCAATTTGGCGCGAAAACCACCGCAAAATCGCTTCGAAATCTACCAGTTTAGTACCAGGAGAGCATCCACGGAAGAGGTAGCACCTAGTACAGCAATTTGGCGCGAAAACCACCGCAAAATCGCTTCGAAATCTACCAGTTTAGTATCAGGAGAGCATCCACGCAAGAGGTAGCACCTAGTACAGCAATTTGGCGCGAAAACCACCGCAAAATCGCTTCGAAATCTACCAGTTTAGTACCAGGAGAGCATCCACGGAAGAGGTAGCACCTAGTACAGCAATTTGGCGCGAAAACCACCGCAAAATCGCTTCGAAATCTACCAGTTTTGTACCAGGAGAGCATCCACGCAAGAGGTAGCACCTAGTACAGCAATTTGGCGCGAAAACCACCGCAAAATCTATTCGAAATCTACCAGTTTTGTACCAGGAGAGCATCCACGCAAGAGGTAGCACCTAGTACAGCAATTTGGCGCGAAAACCACCGCAAAATCGCTTCTAAATCTACCAGTTTTGTACCAGGAGAGCATCCACGGAAGAGGTAGCATCTAGTACAGCAATTTGGCGCGAAAACCACCGCAAAATCGCTTCGAAATCTACCAGTTTAGTACCAGGAGAGCATCCACGGAAGAGGTAGCACCTAGTACAGCAATTTGGCGCGAAAACCACCGCAAAATCGCTTCGAAATCTACCAGTTTAGTACCAGGAGAGCATCCACGGAAGAGGTAGCACCTAGTACAGCAATTTGGCGCGAAAACCACCGCAAAATCGCTTCGAAATCTACCAGTTTAGTATCAGGAGAGCATCCACGGAAGAGGTAGCACCTAGTACAGCAATTTGGCGCGAAAACCACCGCAAAATCGCTTCGAAATCTACCAGTTTAGTACCAAGAGAGCATCCACGGAAGAGGTAGCACCTAGTACAGCAATTTGGCGCGAAAACCACCGCAAAATCGCTTCGAAATCTACCAGTTTAGTACCAGGAGAGCATCCATGGAAGAGGTAGCACCTAGTACAGCAATTTGGCGCGAAAACCACCGCAAAATCGCTTCGAAATCTACCAGTTTAGTATCGAGAGAGCATCCACGGAAGAAGTAGCACCTAGTACAGCAATTTGGCGCGAAAACCACCGCAAAATCGCTTCGAAATCTTCCAGTTTAGTATCAGGAGAGCATCCACGGAAGAGGTAGCACCTAGTACAGCAATTTGGCGCGAAAACCACCGCAAAATCGCTTCGAAATCTACCAGTTTAGTATCAGGAGAGCATCCACGGAAGAGGTAGCACCTAGTACAGCAATTTGGCGCGAAAACCACCGCAAAATCGATTCGAAATCTACCAGTTTAGTACCAGGAGAGCATCCACGGAAGAGGTAGCACCTAGCACAGCAATTTGGTGAACATGCAAACTTGCATGCAAGTTTTCTGAAGCAAGTTTTTGCATGCATATTTTTTTTGCATTTTTCTGATGCAAAACATTGCATATCTTTCGGCGGTTTTCGAGCAAAATTGCTGTACAAGGTGCTACCTCTTATGTGGATGCTCTTCTGGTACTATCGCTATACAAATATTAGTTGGAGGCGACGCATAACGTTTCCATGATAACATTATGTTCCACATCCATGGATCGTTTTTTGTGCGTGGAGCATTTTTGATTTCACTGCTCTTCTTTAAAATCATTTCTTTCGCTATGCCTTCTATGATCCTCTCGCCAACAATTTATTTTTCCATGTATACTATGGTTTTAGCAAATGGATTTTACACGTTTCCACAGACGCGATATTTGTGAATGTTTTTATGTGTTGTCCTTGCGTATTCGCGCGTTTTCTTGCATTTTTAGTCGGATCCAAAAAGATTTTAATTTTGGTCGGTGATACAGTGTGAACGGTTTCTTAAACGACCTATTCGAGCCGTACCCCTGTACGCAGCACTCGCTTCTTCTTCTTCTATCGGCACAACAACCTTAAGCGGTCTGAACCTGACATTTCTGGCTTTCTGTATCGTTATTTACCCGAAGCTCGATAGTCAGTCCTGAGTACGGGTGATTGATCCGGATGGGATTTTGGTCAGGTCCGATCGTGTGAAGACCGGCGTCGCTACCATCAAACCACCGAGCCGCTCCAACGCTTCCAAGTGCCAAGTGAGCGACTCACTATCCTGATTAATACAAATCAAGGAAGACCATAAATGGTCGTTGAATCCACGAAAATAGCAGCATTATTTTCTAATATAATACCATGCTTTACAGTAGCTTAAAAATATTTTCGCTGATTCGCTGCAATTTTTCACGTTTCATTTTTCACCAACAGAAATGCGAGAGTGTTTCAGGAGTAATTACTGTTGTTGTGTTATGTTGTTTACTTCTCAGTTTAAATAGAGACATTTTTATCAAACCAGGTAACCGAGAAGATTTTTAGTAGGGTTAATATTTTTTTCAAATCGTCTGTATTTCAATAACCTATGACACAAGCACAACATCAAGAGATATTGGCCAGCAAATTCTGGGTTTTTTTTAACTTTATTTACACGCAACCTGGATAGTTGTTCCTGGGAACGAGAGTTTGGTTCGGTTGTAATTTTGCACCGGTCCTGTCTAAAGAAGACTGGCCGCTACATCTGATTAAATGGCACCATATGAAATTTAAACATGTATGTGTCTGTTACTGGAAAGACATGACTCAAACAGCGGCGGATCAAACGGTAGGCGGAGTAGGCGGTCGCCTAAGGCCTCGCCGTGTTGGGGGCCCCAAAAAATTTGTGCCGATTGTGCGATTTTTGAAACTTTTACAACAAAGTTAATTTATAGCAAAAAAATTAATTTACAAGGTAAAAAATTTATCAAAAATATCTTCCTTGGTTATATAAAACATTTGTTTCTATGTGATAAATTAAATGCAGAGAAGAATATCGACTTAGTGACTTTAAAGTATAAACGAAATTGTACCAGGACCAGGACACTAACTTTCCCGTTGGTCGAGAAAAATTTCTTCGAAAACTACCAGTTTCCGAATTTAAAGTACCAGGAGAGCATGCACGGAAGAGGTAGCTCCTGGTACTGCGCCGTAAGGTATGCAATGTTTATACACTAACCTTGCAACCAACTTGCAATGCAAGTTTGGTGCATGCAAGAAACTTCTCCAAATATTTCATCATATCCCCGTTTAGAATACAGTACGAATTACATTATTGTAATCTCGGTAACATTTGCATCGTTGCTAGACTGAAATTGTTCTGAAATTTCCAATTCTAAATCCATACGGTTGAAGATCATCACCGCAAAATCGTTCATCTAAATAAAAAAAAACATGAATAAAGATACTTGAAGAAATCAAGTATGCATTGATATAAAAACGATGAAGTGGGTGTAGAACCTATCATAGTAGTCTTACTAAAACATTGTCGTGCGTGCTGAAAGCGGTCTCGTTTTTTTGCATTGAAAACTCAGTTAGTGTTGTAGAAAAATTAGTGAGTGTTTTGTGGTCTTGTATCCCTATAATTTGCTACTGACTATCAAATTGTGCCTGAGGAGCACATAGTGTGTTTCATACTGATGTAAATGTGCAAGTGTAAATGTGACGAAATGATCGCAAGTGTCTTCACAATGATCGACGAGATCAGCCCAGAAAATCTTGGATTTCTTGACGCACGGACAACCGACCTAAAATTTGAGCATCAAATTTAATACGCGAAATTTAATCGAACGATCGAAATTCACATTAATATGTGCAGGGCCACGAGAGTTGACAAATTTGTCCAATGGCCAAATCAACTGGTCAACTATGAAAACCACAATAACGTAGCCGCGCACACAATTGTTTTCAGATTTCCGATTCCAGGAGAGCATGTTTTTCAAGAGGTGACATATGCAGCTTCGGACAAATTTGCCCATCACAATTGCTATTGCATACTATCAAACACGTGAGAACGATCGCTAATAAGTAATATAAATAAAACGGAAAGCATCCTTCATCTCGTTCAAACTTCCCGTCGGCTGCTACGAAATTCCATACAAAACCAGCTGTTTTCCGATTTCCGATACCAGGAGAGCATCCACGGAAGAGGTAGCACCTTGTACAGCAATTTTGGTCGAAAACCGCCGAAAGGTATGCAACATTTAAACACTAACTTTCCCGTTGGTCGAGTAAAACTTTGCAGCAATATTGCTCAAAAACCGCCGAAAGTTATGCAATGTTTAAACACTATCTTTCCCGTTGGTCGTGAAAAATTTCTTCGAAAACTACCAGTTTTCGAATGTATAGTACCAGGAGAGCATCCACGAAAGAGGTAGCACCTGGTAATTTTGCCCGCCTAAAGGTATGCAATGTTTATACACTATCTTTGCAACCAACTTGCAATGCAATACGCCGTAAGGTATGCAATGTTTAAACACTAACTTTTCATACAAACCAGCTGTTTTGAAATTTCCGATACCAGGAGAGCATGTTGTTCAAGAGGTGACACCTTCCATCCCCCTCCCCCCTTCCCCTCAACGATGACGACAAAGATGGCGGCCAATATGGCGGCCAAGATGGCGGACAAGATGGCGGCCAAGATGGCGGCCAAGATGGCGGCCAAGATGGCGGACAAGATAGCACACAAGATGGCGGCCAAGATGGCGGACAAGATGGCGGACAAGATGGCGGACACAAGATGGCGGACAAGATGGCTGCCAAGATGGCGGACAAGATGGCTGCCAAGATGGCGGACAAGATGGCGGACAAGATGGCGGACAAGATGGCGGACAACATGGCGGACACAAGATGGCGGACAACATGGCGGACACAAGATGGCGGACAAGATGGCGGACAAGATGGCGGCCAATATGGCGGCCAAGATGGCGGACAAGATGGCGGACAAGTTGGCGGACAAGATGGCGGCCAAGTGGCGGACACAAGATGGGGGACAAGATGGCGGACAAGATGGCGGACAACATGGCGGCCAAGATGGCGGCCAAGATGGCGGACACCATGGCGGACAATATGGCGGACAAGATGGCGGACAAGATGGCGGACAAGATGGCGGACAAGATGGCGGACAATATGGCGGACAACATGGCGGACAAGATGGCGGACAAGATGGCGGACAAGATGCCGGACAAGATGCCGGACAAGATGGCGGACACAAGATGGCGGACACAAGATGGCGGCCAAGATGGCGGACAAGATGGCGGACAAGATGGCGGAGAAGATGGCGGACAAGTTGGCGGACAAGATGGCATACACAAGATGGCGGATAAGATGGCGGACACAAGATGGCGGACAAGATGGCGAACAAGATGGCGGACAAGATGGCGGACAAGATGGCGGACAAGATGGCGGACAAGATAGCGGCCAAGATGGCGGACAAGATGGCGGACAAGATGGCGAACAAGATGGCGGACACAAGATGGCGGACAAGATGGCGGCCAAGATGGCGGCCAATATGGCGGCCAAGATGGCGGACAAGATGGCGGCCAAGATGGCGTACAAGATGGCGGGCACAAGATGGCGGACAAGCTGGCGGACACAAGATGGCGGACAAGATGGCGGACAAGATGGCGGACAAGATGGCGGACACAAGATGGCGGACACTAGATGGCGGACAAGATGGCGGACAAGATGGCGGACAAGATGGCGGACAAAATGGCGGACAACATGGCGGACAACATGGCGGACAAGATGGCGGCCAAGATGGCGGACAAGATGGCGGACAAGATGGCGGACAAGATGGCGGACAAGATGGCGGACAAGATGGCGGACAAGATGGCGGACAAAATGGCGGACAACATGGCGGCCAATATGGCGGCCAAGATGGCGGACAAGATGGCGGACAAGATGGCGGACAAGATGGCGGCCAAGATGGCGGACAAGATGGCGGACAAGATGGCGAACAAGATGGCGGACACAAGATGGCGGACAAGATGGCGGCCAAGATGGCGGCCAATATGGCGGCCAAGATGGCGGACAAGATGGCGGCCAAGATGGCGTACAAGATGGCGGGCACAAGATGGCGGACAAGCTGGCGGACACAAGATGGCGGACAAGATGGCGGACAAGATGGCGGACAAGATGGCGGACACAAGATGGCGGACACTAGATGGCGTACAAGATGGCGGACAAGATGGCGGACAAGATGGCGGACAAAATGGCGGACAACATGGCGGACAACATGGCGGACAAGATGGCGGCCAAGATGATGGACAAGATGGCGGACAAGATGGCGGACAAGATGGCGGACAAGATGGCGGACAAGATGGCGGACAACATGGCGGACAAGATGGCGGACAAGATGACGGACAACATGGCGGACACAAGATGGCGGGCAAGATGGCGGACAACATGGCGGACACAAGATGGCGGCCAAGATGGCGGACACAAGATGGCGGACAAAATGGCGGTGAAGATGGCGGACAAGATGGCGGACAAGATGGCGGCCAATATGGCGGCCAAGTTGGCGGCCAAGATGGCGGACAAGATGGCGGACAAGATGGCGGACAAGATGGCGGCCAACATGGTGGACAAGATGGCGGCCAAGATGGTGGACAAGATGGCGGACAAGATGGCGGACAAGATGGCGGACAAGATGGCGGACAAGATGGCGGACAAGATGGCGGACAAGATGGCGGACAATATGGCGGCCAAGATGGCGGACAAGATGGCGGACAAGATGGCGGACAAGATGCCGGACAAGATGCCGGACAAGATGGCGGACACAAGATGGCGGACACAAGATGGCGGCCAAGATGGCGGACAAGATGACGGACAAGATGGCGGACAAGATGGCATACACAAGATGGCGGATAAGATGGCGGACACAAGATGGCGGACAAGATGGCGGACAAGATGGCGGACAAGATGGCGGACAAGATGGCAAACAAGATGGCGGACAAGATGGCAGCCAAGATGGTGGACAAAATGGCGGCCAAGATGGCGGACAAGATGGCGGACACAAGATGGCGGCCAAGATGGCGGACAAGATGGCGGACAAGATGGCGGACAAGATGGCGAACAAGATGGCGGACAAGATGGCGGCCAAGATGGTGGACAAAATGGCGGCCAAGATGGCGGACAAGATGGCGGCCAAGATGGCGGCCAAGATGGCGGACTAGATAGCACACAAGATGGCGGACAACATGGCGGACAACATGGCGGACAAGATGGCGGAGAAGATGGCGGACAAGTTGGCGGACAAGATGGCATACACAAGATGGCGGATAAGATGGCGGACACAAGATGGCGGACAACATGGCGGACAAGATGGCGGACAAGATGGCGGACACAAGATGGCGGCCAAGATGGCAAACAAGATGGCGGACAAGATGGCGGACAAGATGGCGAACAAGATGGCGGACAAGATGGCGGCCAAGATGGTGGACAAAATGGCGGCCAAGATGGCGGACAACAAGGCGGCCAATATGGCGGACAATATGGCGGACAAGATGGCGGACACAAGATGGCGGAGAAGATGGCGGACAAGATGGCGGACAACATGGCGGACAACATGGCGGACAACATGGCGGACAAGATGGCGGAGAAGATGGCGGACAAGTTGGCGGACAAGATGGCATACACAAGATGGCGGATAAGATGGCGGACACAAGATGGCGGACAAGATGGCGAACAAGATGGCGGACAAGATGGCGGACAAGATGGCGGACAAGATGGCGGACAAGATGGCGGAGAAGATGGCGGACAAGTTGGCGGACAAGATGGCATACACAAGATGGCGGATAAGATGGCGGACACAAGATGGCGGACAAGATGGCGAACAAGATGGCGGACAAGATGGCGGACAAGATGGCGGACAAGATGGCGGACAAGATGGCGGCCAAGATGGCGGACAAGATGGCGGACAAGATGGCGAACAAGATGGCGGACACAAGATGGCGGACAAGATGGCGGCCAAGATGGCGGCCAATATGGCGGCCAAGATGGCGGACAAGATGGCGGCCAAGATGGCGTACAAGATGGCGGGCACAAGATGGCGGACAAGCTGGCGGACACAAGATGGCGGACAAGATGGCGGACAAGATGGCGGACAAGATGGCGGACACAAGATGGCGGACACTAGATGGCGGACAAGATGGCGGCCAAGATGGCGGACAAAATGGCATACACAAGATGGCGGACAAGATGGCGGACAACATGGCGGACAAGATGGCGGCCAAGATGGCGGACAAGATGGCGGACAAGATGGCGGACAAGATGGCGGACAAGATGGCGGACAAGATGGCGGACAAGATGGCGGACAAAATGGCGGACAACATGGCGGCCAATATGGCGGCCAAGATGGCGGACAAGATGGCGGACAAGATGGCGGACAAGATGGCGGCCAAGATGGCGGACAAGATGGCGGACAAGATGGCGAACAAGATGGCGGACACAAGATGGCGGACAAGATGGCGGCCAAGATGGCGGCCAATATGGCGGCCAAGATGGCGGACAAGATGGCGGCCAAGATGGCGTACAAGATGGCGGGCACAAGATGGCGGACAAGCTGGCGGACACAAGATGGCGGACAAGATGGCGGACAAGATGGCGGACAAGATGGCGGACACAAGATGGCGGACACTAGATGGCGGACAAGATGGCGGACAAGATGGCGGACAAGATGGCGGACAAAATGGCGGACAACATGGCGGACAACATGGCGGACAAGATGGCGGCCAAGATGATGGACAAGATGGCGGACAAGATGGCGGACAAGATGGCGGACAAGATGGCGGACAAGATGGCGGACAACATGGCGGACAAGATGGCGGACAAGATGACGGACAACATGGCGGACACAAGATGGCGGGCAAGATGGCGGACAACATGGCGGACACAAGATGGCGGCCAAGATGGCGGACACAAGATGGCGGACAAAATGGCGGTGAAGATGGCGGACAAGATGGCGGACAAGATGGCGGCCAATATGGCGGCCAAGTTGGCGGCCAAGATGGCGGACAAGATGGCGGACAAGATGGCGGACAAGATGGCGGCCAACATGGTGGACAAGATGGCGGCCAAGATGGTGGACAAGATGGCGGACAAGATGGCGGACAAGATGGCGGACAAGATGGCGGACAAGATGGCGGACAAGATGGCGGACAAGATGGCGGACAATATGGCGGACAACATGGCGGACAAGATGGCGGACAAGATGGCGGACAAGATGCCGGACAAGATGCCGGACAAGATGGCGGACACAAGATGGCGGACACAAGATGGCGGCCAAGATGGCGGACAAGATGACGGACAAGATGGCGGACAAGATGGCATACACAAGATGGCGGATAATATGGCGGACACAAGATGGCGGACAAGATGGCGGACAAGATGGCGGACAAGATGGCGGACAAGATGGCAAACAAGATGGCGGACAAGATGGCGGCCAAGATGGTGGACAAAATGGCGGCCAAGATGGCGTACAAGATGGCGGACACAAGATGGCGGACAAGATGGCGGACAAGATGGCGGACAAGATGGCGGACAAGATGGCGAACAAGATGGCGGACAAGATGGCGGCCAAGATGGTGGACAAAATGGCGGCCAAGATGGCGGACAAGATGGCGGCCAAGATGGCGGCCAAGATGGCGGACTAGATAGCACACAAGATGGCGGACAACATGGCGGACAACATGGCGGACAAGATGGCGGAGAAGATGGCGGACAAGTTGGCGGACAAGATGGCATACACAAGATGGCGGATAAGATGGCGGACACAAG
The DNA here is from genome assembly GCF_943734755.1 of Anopheles moucheti. Lineage (NCBI taxonomy): Eukaryota > Metazoa > Arthropoda > Insecta > Diptera > Culicidae > Anopheles > Anopheles moucheti. Next base: position 31,153,303 of record NC_069140.1, read on the forward strand.
ATGGCGGACAACATGGCGGACAAGATGGCGGACAAGATGGCGGACACAAGATGGCGGCCAAGATGGCAAACAAGATGGCGGACAAGATGGCGGACAAGATGGCGAACAAGATGGCGGACAAGATGGCGGCCAAGATGGTGGACAAAATGGCGGCCAAGATGGCGGACAACAAGGCGGCCAATATGGCGGACAATATGGCGGACAAGATGGCGGACACAAGATGGCGGAGAAGATGGCGGACAAGATGGCGGACAACATGGCGGACAACATGGCGGACAACATGGCGGACAAGATGGCGGAGAAGATGGCGGACAAGTTGGCGGACAAGATGGCATACACAAGATGGCGGATAAGATGGCGGACACAAGATGGCGGACAAGATGGCGAACAAGATGGCGGACAAGATGGCGGACAAGATGGCGGACAAGATGGCGGACAAGATGGCGGCCAAGATGGCGGACAAGTTGGCGAACAAGATGGCGGACACAAGATGGCGGACAAGATGGCGGACAAGATGGCGGCCAATATGGCGGCCAAGATGGCGGACAAGATGGCGGCCAAGATGGCGTACAAGATGGCGGGCACAAGATGGCGGACAAGATGGCGGACAAAAGATGGCGGACACAAGATGGCGGACAAGATGGCGGACAAGATGGCGGAAACAAGATGGCGGACACAAGATGGCGGACAAGATGGCGGACAAGATCGCGGACAAGATGGCGGACAAGATGGCGGACAACATGGCGGACAAGATAGCGGACAAGATGGCGGCCAACATGGCGGACAAGATAGCGGACACAAGATTGCGGACAAGATGGCGGACAAGATGGCGGACAAGTTGGCGGACAACATGGCACACACAAGATGGCGGACAAGATGGCGGACACAAGATGGCGGACAAGATGGCGGACAAGATGGTGGCCAATATGGCGGACAAGATGGCGGACAACATGGCGGACACAAGATGGCGGCCAAGATGGCGGACACAAGATGGCGGCCAAGATGGCGGACAAGATGGCGGACACAAGATGGCGAACAAGATGGCGGACAAGATGGCGGACACAAGTTGCCGGACAAGATGGCGGACAAGATGGCGGACAACATGGCGGCCAATGTGGCGGACAAGATGGCGGACAAGATGGCGGACACATGATGGCGGACACAAGATGGCGGACACAAGATGGCGGACAAGATGGCGGACACAAGATGGCGGACAAGATGGCGGACAAGATGGCGGACACAAGATGGCGGACACAAGATGGTGGCCAAGATGGCGGACAAGATGGCGGACAAGATGGCGGACAATATGACGGCCAAGATGGCGGCCAAGATGGCGGACAAGATGGCGGACATAAGATGATGGCCAAGATGGCGGCCAAGATGGCGGCCAAAATGGCGTACAAGATGGCGGACAAGATGGCGGACAAGATGGCGGACAACATGGCGGACAAGATGGCGGACAAGATGGCGGACAAGATGGCGAACACAAGATGGCGGACACAAGATGGTGGCCAAGATGGCGGACAAGATGGCGGACAAGATGGCGGACAATATGACGGCCAAGATGGTGGCCAAGATGGCGGACAAGATGGCGGACATAAGATGATGGCCAAGATGGCGGCCAAGATGGCGGCCAAAATGGCGTACAAGATGGCGGACAAGATGGTGGATAAAATTTCGGCCAAGATGGTGGACACAAGATGGCGGACAAGATGGCGGACAACATGGCGGACAAGATGGCGGACAAGATGGCGGGCAAGATGGCGGACAAGATGGCGGACAAGATGGCGGACACAAGATGGCGGACAAGATGGCGGACAAGATAACGGACAAGATGGCGGACAAGATGGCGGACAAGATGGCGGACAAGATGGCGGGCAAGATGGTGGACAAAATGGCGGCCAAGATGGCGGACGAGATGGCGGACAACATGGCGGCCAAGATGACGGACAAGATGGCGGATAATATGGCGGCCAAGATGGCGACCAAGATGGCGGACACAAGATGGCGGACAACATGGCGGACAAGATGGCGGACAAGATGGCGGACAAGATGGCGGACAAGATGGCGACCAAGATGGCGGACACAAGATGGCGGACACAAGATGGCGGACAAGATGGCGGACAAGATGGCGGACAAGATGGCGGACAAGATGGCGGACAAGATGGCGGACAAGATGGCGGACAAGATGGCGGACAAGATGGCGGGCAAGATGGTGGCCAAAATGGCGGCCAAGATGGCGGACAAGATGGCGGCCAAGATGGTGGACAAAATGGCGGACAAGATGGTGGACTGGAAGGCGGTCAAGATGGCGGCCAAGATGGCGGCCAAGATGATGGACAAGATGGCGGACAAGATGGCGGACAACATGGCGGACACAAGATGGCGGACAAGATTGCGGACACAAAATGGCGGACAAGATGGCGGCCAAGATGGCGGCCAAGATGGCGGACAACATGGCGGACAAGATGGCGGACAATATGGCGGACTACATGGCGGACAAGATGGCGGACAAGATGACGGACAATATGGCGGACAAGATGGCGGCCAAGATGGCGGACAAAATGGCGGACAAGATGGCGGACAAGATGGCGGACAATATGGCGGCCAACATGGCGGACAAGATGGCGGACAAGATGGCGGACAATATGGCGGACAAGATGGCGGCCAAGATGGCGGACAAAATGGCATACACAAGATGGCGGACAAGATGGCGGACACAAGATGGCGAACAAGATGGCGGACACGATGGCGGACAAGATGGCGGACAAGATGGCGAACAAGATGGCGGACAAGATGGCGAACAACATGGCGGACACAAGATGGCGGACACAAGATGGAGGCCAAGATGGCGGACACAAGATGGCGGACAAGATGGCGGCCAATATGGCGGACAACATGGCGGACAAGATGGCGGCCAAGATGGTGGACAAGATGGCGGACAAGATGGCGGACAAGATGGCGGACAAGATGGCGGACAACATGGCGGACAACATGGCGGCCAAGATGGCGGCCAAGATGGCGACCAAGATGGCGGACAATATGGCGGACACAAGATGGCGGACAAGATGGCGGACAATATGGCGGACAAGATGGCGGACAAGATGACGGACAAGATGGCGGACAAGATGGCGGACAACATGGCGGCCAACATGGCGACCAAGATGGCGGACAATATGGCGGACAAAATGGCGGACAAAATGGCGGACAACATGGCGGACAACATGGCGGACAACATGGCGGCCAATATGGCGGACAAGATGGCAGCCAATATGGCGGACAAGATGGCGGCCAACATGGCGGCCAAGATGGCGGACACAAGATGGCGGACACAAGATGGCGGACACAAGATGGCGGACAAGATGGCGGACACAAGATGGCGGACAAGATGGCGGACACAAGATGGCGGACAAGATGGCGGACAAGATGGCGGACAATATGGCGGCCAAGATGGTGGCCAAGATGGCGGACAAGATGGCGGACATAAGATAACGGCCAAGATGGCGGCCAAGATGGCGGCCAAGATGGCGGCCAAGATGGCGTACAAGATGGCGGACAAGATGGTGGATAAAATTTCGGCCAAGATGGTGGACACAAGATGGCGGACAAGATGGCGGACAACATGGCGGCCAATATGGCGGCCAAGATGGCGGACAAGATGGCGGACACAAGATGGCGGACAAGATGGCGGACAAGATGGCGGACAATATGGCGGACAAGATGGCGGACAAGATGGCTGACAAGATGGGGGACAAGATGGCGGACAAGATGGCGGACAAGATGGCGGGCAAGATGGCGAACAAGATGGCGGATACAAGATGGCGGACAAGATGGCGGACAACATGGCGGACAAGATGGCGGACAAGATGGCGGACAAGATGGCGGACAAGATGGCGGACAACATGGCGGACAAGATGGCGGAGAAGATGGCGGACAAGTTGGCGGACAAGATGGCATACACAAGATGGCGGATAAGATGGCGGACACAAGATGGCGGACAAGATGGCGGACAAGATGGCGGACAAGATGGCGGACAAGATGGCGGACAACATGGCGGACACAAGATGGCGGCCAAGATGGCGGACACAAGATGGCGGACAAGATGGCGGACAAGATGGCGGCCAAGATGGCGGACAAGATGGCGGGCAAGATGGTGGACAAAATGGCGGCCAAGATGGTGGACAAGATGGCGGCCAAGATGGTGGACAAAATGGCGGACAATATGGCGGACAAGATGGCTGCCAAGATGGCGGCCAAGATGGCGGCCAAGATGGTGAACAAGATGGCGGACAACATGGCGGACAAGATGGCGGACAAGATGACAGACACAAGATGGCGGACACAAGATGGCGGACAAGATGGCGGACACAAGATGGCGGACACAAGATGGTGGCCAAGATGGCGGACAAGATGGCGGACAAGATGGCGGACAATATGACGGCCAAGATGGTGGCCAAGATGGCGGACAAGATGGCGGACATAAGATGGGGGACAAGATGGCGGACAAGATGGCGGCCAAGATGGCGTACAAGATGGCGGACAAGATGGTGGATAAAATTTCGGCCAAGATGGTGGACACAAGATGGCGGACAAGATGGCGGACAACATGGCGGACAAGATGGCGGACAAGATGGCGGGCAAGATGGCGGACAAGATGGCGGACAAGATGGCGGACACAAGATGGCGGACAAGATGGCGGACAAGATAACGGACAAGATGGCGGACAAGATGGCGGACAAGATGGCGGACAAGATGGCGAGCAAGATGGTGGACAAAATGGCGGACAAGATGGCGGACGAGATGGTGGACAACATGGCGGACAAGATGGCGGACAAGATGGCGGATAATATGGCGGCCAAGATGGCGACCAAGATGGCGGACACAAGATGGCGGACAACATGGCGGACAAGATGGCGGACAAGATGGCGACCAAGATGGCGGACACAAGATGGCGGACAACATGGCGGACAAGATGGCGGACAAGATGGCGGACAAGATGGCGGGCAAGATGGTGGCCAAAATGGCGGCCAAGATGGCGGACAAGATGGCGGCCAAGATGGTGGACAAAATGGCGGACAAGATGGTGGACTTTAAGGCGGTCAAGATGGCGGCCAAGATGGCGGCCAAGATGATGGACAAGATGGCGGACAAGATGGCGGACAACATGGCGGACACAAGATGGCGGACAAGATGGCGGACACAAAATGGCGGACAAGATGGCGGCCAAGATGGCGGCCAAGATGGCGGACAACATGGCGGACAAGATGGCGGACAATATGGCGGACTACATGGCGGACAAGATGGCGGACAAGATGGCGGACAATATGGCGGACAACATGGCGGCCAAGATGGCGGACAAAATGGCATACACAAGATGGCGGACAAGATGGCGGACACAAGATGGCGGACAAGATGGCGGACACGATGGCGGACAAGATGGCGGACAAGATGGCGAACAAGATGGCGGCCAAGATGGCGGACAACATGGCGGACACAAGATGGCGGACACAAGATGGAGGCCAAGATGGCGGACACAAGATGGCGGACAAGATGGCGGCCAATATGGCGGACAACATGGCGGACAAGATGGCGGACAAGATGGCGGACAAGATGGCGGACAAGATGGCGGACAAGATGGCGGACAAGATGGCGGACAACATGGCGGACAACATGGCGGCCAAGATGGCGGCCAAGATGGCGACCAAGATGGCGGACAATATGGCGGACACAAGATGGCGGACAAGATGGCGGACAATATGGCGGACAAGATGGCGGACAAGATGACGGACAAGATGGCGGACAAGATGGCGGACAACATGGCGGCCAACATGGCGACCAAGATGGCGGACAATATGGCGGACAAAATGGCGGACAAAATGGCGGACAACATGGCGGACAACATGGCGGACAACATGGCGGCCAATATGGCGGACAAGATGGCAGCCAATATGGCGGACAAGATGGCAGCCAAGATGGCGGCCAAGATGGCGGACACAAGATGGCGGACACAAGATGGCGGACAAGATGGCGGCCAAGATGGCGGCCAAGATGGCGGCCAAGATGGCGGCCAAGATGGCGGCCAAGATGGCTGACAAGATGGCAAGACAAGAAGTTGCGTGCCATCTTCCGCCATCTTGCTCGGCTGTTACCAGGTGTCACCTCATGAAAAACATGCTCTCCTGGTATCGGAAATCTGAAAACTGCTGGTTTTGTATGGAATTTCGTATGGAATTGCATTCGAAGTTGCGCGCCATCTATCGTCATCTTGCCGCCATCTTGCTCGGCTGGTATCAGGTGTCACCTCTTGAAAAACATACTCTCCTGGTATGGGAAATCTGAAAACAGCTGGTTTTGTATGGAATTTCGTACCAGTCGATGGAAAGTTTGAGCGAGAGAGATAAGGGATACTTCCCATTTCGTCCATCTCACTTGCATTGGCGTTCTCACGTATTTGATAGCAATAGTGATGGGCACATTTGTTCCAAGCTGCAGATGTCACCACTTGAAAAACATGCTCTCCTGGTATCGTAAATCAGAAAACAATTGTGTGCGCGGTTATGGTATAGTGGTTTTCACAGTTGACCAGCTTATTTAGTCATTGGACAAATTTGTCAGCATTTTGTCAACTCTCGTGGCCCTGCACCTAATGGATCAAAGAATGCTATAAAACATAATCAATTGTTGAAGTAGTTCAGTAAGTAGAAGCTCACCGCAGAAATCAACCGTTAATTTTTGTTCATCGCCTAAAACATCGACGTGAGCGAATGATCATGGCGGTAGTCTTTCAACACAAAAACTTGACCTAGCATTTTAGTTTTCAAATGCTAAAAGCTATGCAAATCTAACCGACTGTGCATAACACAAATTATTATTATTATATAAAGTTTGCATTGTTTGTTTAATGGGATACACAATGTTAAACAATCCACTAAATAATAAATAAACAAAAAAAATCGAAGGTCACAACTCAGTAACTCGCTCATTCTGTAATACAAAATGTATGACAGGTGACTACCCCTCACAATGCATCATAGAATGAGCGATCTCCCGCCAGGATATGCAATATATACGCGACTTACGTGGAGTAACTTGATTGGATGAATTTTCCTCTGCATTCGGCTCCATCTGGGGATCATTCTCATTGATGACGGCACCACTATCTGTGTTTGTCCCCGTGCTCGATGGTCTCGGCTGTCTTCCTCGGCGACATATCTTAAACATATCATGAGTCCAACCGGCTTCACCCCGTGGAAACAGGATCGGGTACTGTAGTGGACGCATCATCTGGATGGTCTCATACACTGGCCTTAAGGATCCTGTAGCACGAAGTTGCAGCACAATCTCCCGTGTATATTCCGTGCTACCGGTGATATCGTCCTAAACACACGTGACCCATCTCACCTGCAGTAGGTGCGTTTTTCCGGTACTGGTCAATACCTGGTATACGTGAAAAGAGGCAAAGGCGCAGTTCATCGCGAACAGCTCGTGTGTTCATACGTATGACTGAACATTCATGTTAGAAGATTGCGTGTGATAAATACTCGCTGCAGAACAGACAATATCGATTAAGTCCCCCACCAACTACTGGTGCTTGGGTGTTTTGTAAAGTTAAGTTAAGATCGAAGAAGTATAACTGAGTGTTGCATGGCGAATCTCCCGGAAGCACAGCGAGCGAACCAATTCGATGGCAAAGTGTTTCTTAGATGCTTTAGTTTTAAATTCCATCACGTGCAGCTTCTCTAAGCTGGCGCACGTATGATTGTAGCTCCATTTTGAAAAGTTCAGATACAGTGATAACTGGTGTTGGTGGTGATATAGCCGGAATCGATATTGAAATCGAAGATGGTGATGGCCCTGGCAATTGAAGAACATGGTTAGGAACGGCCCAGCGGCGGATCAAACGGTAGACGGAGTAGGCCCCTTCTTACTGCGCTTTTCAGCTTGTCTCATTTCAAGTCCCCTCAATGTCCCCCTTCTCTCCTGCATCGTTTTTAAAATTAGAGGCCCCAACTATAATTCCGCCCTGGGCCTCCAAGGGGATTGATCCTCCATTGTCGAGAACCGTATCGACGGTTATGCATTTTGATTAAAGTGAACATTTTTAATATTCATATAAACTGATCGCAAAAACCCCTCCGTGGAAATGATTTCAATCCAAAATAAGATAACAAAAATGCTTCACATGGCAAAACACACACTTGCACACTAGCTAAATTAATATACCTCCCTCCCATAGAGAAATCCTTACAATGGCTCGATTCCACCGCTTGGAATGCCGTAACCGAGTTAGGAAAAGCGCGATGGAAATTTTAACCCGTCAATAATAAAAGCGGCCTTCGCTCGTTTCATTATCACAGTACCATTCGGTCCATCGCCGAAGGGCTCCGGGGCTTGGCTCGCTCGCCATTTGCGACGGAGATCTTTTCCCGTTTTAATAGCTTGCCCATTTCCTTTGGCTGCCGGAAAGAACGGAGAACGGCGGATGGAAAGGGGAAAAGCGGGTTAGAATGCCTAATGCCGCGACACTTGGCCATTTCGATTCCATTCCTTTACCGAACCCCTCGGGCCGCATACGGAGGGGGCAGCTCACCAACGACCACATGTGCGCATTGTTTCCGAACGGCCATTTCCGGTGCCCACCCGTAAAACGGAAGCGTGTTTATAACAAACATCAAACTTTAAAAATCGTTACTTTATATTACGGTCGGACCGTTTTATGAGACTTTCGTTTTAATAACATGCGTGTCGCTGTCCCGATTTCGGTTGGGCCCTTCCACACGTGTGCCAGTGTGTCGGGAGTGGGGAGGAGAAGGAGAGGGAGGTGATAGGAGCGGCTGACTGGTTTTCCGTGGCGACGTCATCCGCCACAGCCAATTACCGAAGCTATTGTCATTCGCTCGCCGAAATGTTGGACGCAAAGCCGGGGCCCAAGCTTCTTCACCATCCGCTCATGCTTCTGCAACGCTGCCCGTGCAGGATTCGACCGAGATTCGATCTCGCAGGACAAGGAAGAGTGTACCTTTCTTCTGCCTAACGACCACGAAGCCACGTGATACGCCAAAGATACGCCAAACACTTACGCAACGCACCCATCCACGCAGTCATTAACGTCCCCGAACTAGCGTAAAACTCTCCGCAGCGTAACTCTATCTGCTCCGCACATTGCAAAGGGCATTACACACACGCACGCACACACATGTGTGAACCTTTTTCCACCGCTGTTCCCCAAACGGGTCGAAATTGTCGCGTGGAGCGAACTGTTATCGACGGGGATTTTGAGCCTTTTCAAATAAGCTCCGCGCCACGGCGAGAGGTCGCGAACGTTTGCCCATCCGGAGCTGATGAAAGGACACCTTCGTATGGCTTCGGCGGGATGGGAACGGCTATGGTACGGCAGAACTGCAGGACGAGAAAACCCGTAAAGATACCCCGGCCCGGTCACACGGACAAACAGCGCGAAGTGGAAATGCGCGGGCTCAACTTTCAAAAGTCGTTGCGTAAAAGCATCAAATGCTTTCCGTTCCGGCGTCCGTCGGTGATTTCCGTTCTGCCCACCGTCAACCGAAACAGCGCCAAGGTTGGTGGACCGCGGCAAAGTTGATGAGCTAATGAGATGGTGGTCGGGACTGTCACATGAGGGTTGCGCATAAAGGATCCACGTGCTGGCACTCCGGTGAGGGGCGATGGCACGGGCGCAACGTGCGTGTGGCAAGTCCCAAAAAAGGCTTTCGGTAGGTGGGACCGCCACCGCCTATCGGAAACCATTAACTACCGTATTGGGCGACAGCGTTATCAACACTCTCGCAAGCGGCGGTGTCTCGATGGGCAAATCTTACGACCAGGATCTTACCATTAACGGCACACATACCCGTTCTGTACCCGTCGGAACGTCGGCGGTGAGCTGGTGATGAAAAATTTAATTTCAGACCATCCTACGTCAGACAGGGTTGTGACGAAGGCGTTCGTGCGCGCTAGGTAAACAAAGCTCGCATATTTTGCTTGCTAATATGTTCGATTTTCATTATGCAGCTTGCCTGATTGAAATTGTTTTTCCATTTACCTATAAGTTCACGCGAATCGAATTACGCGAATGAGTTAGTTTTGAATGCGTGTGTGGGCCGTTGATATGTTCATTGAACAGTTGTATCCAGCTCAGTGACGGCGCTCTGACGTATATGCTTCAAATTCAATGTCAGCTAGTAAACAAGCGAAGAAATTGGATGTGTATCTTCCTTTGCCGCTCGGTCGCAGATAGTTTGAGGGGATAATACTGTTTCACATTTTACCGACTCAAGGACCCATAGAAGGAGTGACGCAATTGAGCTAAACATTAAATTTGGTTACGGAATTTGAATAGCATTTTAAGCGTATAATATCGCAAAATCAATGCCAAAGGAATGTTGCTCGATCAAACAATTAAAAAAATAAGTAAATCCCGGGTAAATTTAGTTAAGGAGGCCCAGGGCGGAATTTTTAAAGGGATGCCTATAGTTTTGCTACGGCATTATCGGTGTTAGGGAGGTGTACTTCAAACATGATTTAACAACACCAGCAAAGTCGCGGAAAGAAAGCTCCCTTGCGTACACCTAAGAGTTCTGTTGCCCTGTAAACGGGTCTAGTAAGCTACTCTATATATCAACGTTTGTATGCGCTAAGGAGAACCATTACGCCACTACTTAGATCACATTTTCTACGATTTACGTACATTTACGATTCCTGATTAGTCCAGCGCCTGCTACGATACGAAATTCCATACAACCAGTTGTTTTCAAATTTCCGATACCAGGGTAGCATGATTTTCAAGAGGTGACACCTGCTACCAGCCGAGCAAGATGGCAGAAGATGGCACGCAACTTCTTATGCAATTCCATGCAAATTAACCGTCAATTAGCCGTCAATTAGCCGTTAGTTAGCTACCTCTTCCGTGGATGCTCTCCTGGTACTATACTTTCGGAAACTGGTAGTTTTCGAAGAAATTTTTCTCGAATAACAAGAAAATTAGTGTTCCTGATCCTGGTGCAATTTCGTCTATAGTTTAAAGTCACAAAGTCGATATTCTTCTCTGCATTTAATTTATCACATAGAAACAAATATAACCAAGGAAGCTATTTTTGTTCATTTTTTAACCTTTTTAATTAAATTTTGTGCTATAAATTAACTCTGTTGTTAATTTTCAAACATCGCACAATCGGCACCAATTTTTTGGGGCCCCCAACACGGCGAGGTCCTAGGCGACCGCCTACTCCGCCTACTGTTTGATCCGCCGCTGATGGTAACGGTTGTGCTGTAAAACAAAACGTACAGAAGCCAACAAGAAGCCAACAAGAAGAATATAAACAGATAATCAAGTAAAAATGTAATCATTTTACTAGTTTTTAAAACATTAAGAAGGTTCATGAAATATTGATATTCTTATTGTAGAACTCGACAATAGGTTCATTTTTAAATAGCAAAGGCTGGTTTTACACTCTCATGGCCTGAAACCAGGCGATTGACCTATGCCAAAACCTTCTAAATGGCGAACATTATAAATGTACTATCGTCTTATCGGTTATAAGCGTTAATCATTTAACGTTTATTAATCATTTTTCTCCTAAAATTGTTGTGAGCGAATATAGAATTTTTCAAAACCTAGTACTTTCACATAATGGATAGTGTTCTTAGCACAAAAATGCTCGAAAAATTGAAAAATTGAGTAAACCTTCGTAATAATAATGACTTTAATGAAGCGATGTATTATAACAATCATTTTAATAAACCGGTAAATAGATCAAATTTATTGGCAAATACAACAGACAAGGAAGTAATTATTTTATTCCGTGATTTATTCAATTGTTTATTTAAAAATTTATTATTAAATTATCTATTTATTATTTATTATTTGTTTGTAAATTGATTTAGTTATCTATTTATGTCTTTACACACTTGATTACTTGTATATTTGTTTATTTATTGTCGGACATATGGGCTGAAGGGTTTGCAATATTCACAAGGCTTTTAAAACCCTCTATACAAGGAAGTTTTTAATACTAAAAAACAGAAAATTAGGTTATATTTAAGTTTTTTGTGCAAACATTTGGTCGAAGCACTTAAAATAACTAAAAACTGATATTTTCAGTTACAGACAAAGCATTGCCTTTCGTAGCCATATAAACTCCCCATGATAATCAGAAAGCATCACTACAAAAAGAATATTTTACTTTCAACGCACGCCAACCAACACCTACCCAAGGGACACCGAGATTGAAGACAAATGGTACTCTTAAAATTTAAATTAATCAAACACCCACACCAACCCACCGCTGATGATCGGTCCGGTGGAACTTCCGAAAACTACCCGTTTCGTTGTTTCAAAGTTCAAACACACACAACTCGCTACGTTTTTCGGGCACAAAAAGCCTTCGGATCGAGGGAGGACACGCACTTTCCCCGCACCCGTGGCACTACAATCCCCCCCCCCACCCCTATCGATGGTGTTCATGTGTGTGTGTGTGCGTATATATGGGTTGTGTCCGGCAGGATTTTCCGCCGGTTTCGCACAGAAAAAGGTCCGTTATGAATTTAACTATTATTTTTATTGCCCCAATGCAATGCCTCTGCTACTGCTGGTAGGGTATTGGTGCTTTCCAACCCTCGTCAGGAAGCGAGTGTGAGGATGGGGGATGGGAGCCGCGTACGAAAGAAAAAACTCCAAACAGCCTTCATTACATAACGCCAGCACCGTTATGCTGGTGGAGTTTCCCCCAAACTATTAGACATACGATACACATGTAGCTACATAATAAAAAGCATCCCGCTTCGGTTAATTATGCCACCGGCACGGTGCCCTTCCATGTGGGAGTACTATTCGGCAAAGGGTGATAAAAAGGGGGAGGGAGGGACGAGAGGAAACCGGTGCAGATTTAATACGCAGCAGCATATTTATAGCCATTGGGATGGAAATTGGTATAAATCCCTTAAAAGTTCCACCAACGCCTATCGCCACTACTGCTGCGTAGCAGCGTTTGATATCCGTTCCGTCCCGAGCAATGGGGAGGGGGAAACGATGGAATTGGATTGACTCCTCCATCTTCAACCACCGCACTAGGATTTGGCGTGAGTGATAAGGGAGAAGCCTCGTGACCAGTCCGCAGTTGTACGGGGCGACATAAACAACAACAAAAAAACCCAAAACCCCTCTTCATAAGCGGACCGCTCGGTGGCGGATCATCAAAAAACCTTACCGAAACTTAAATGACCCGAACCCGAGAGCCCGGTTGTCTTTCCGTTTCCCTTGATAACGGTGCAAAATGCGAGTTCGCTTTTAATATTAATCAACCGAGCTTTTTTACGAGGATCCACTCTGTTACTTTGCGGCTTCCACTATCCAACCCATCGGGGTACGGCAAGGGCAACCATCAACCTAGCGAACTTCGTGGAGGAGATGGAGGATTTTGGATTTGCCTATGGTTGGAACGGTGCCGTGCAATAGTTTTGCCATCAGCGTACACGGTATTAGAGTACGTAATGGTCTTAAAATAATTCTATCAACCGTCTCACAGTTCGTCGCTAGAGTTGACAGTTACATCTAATCGATAATTCACTAACGAAAACATTGGTAAACAATTGTCTAGATCGGGAAAGCTTTCAATCCACTTCATTCAATCCAACGCCATTTTTTGAGAGCGTGCATCTATTTTTGGCTCTCTAGCATCAACATTTTTTACAGTGAGTGTTTAAATTTTGTCAGATGAAATGAGTTCTTATTCTTATGTTTAAAATAACGAAATTTTGGTTCAAAAACATGTAGCGTTAGATAATAATAATCATCTAAAAGCAGAAAATGATTTAAAGCTTTAGTCCTTATGAATTCCCATAACATTTATGTACATTTCAATTGGCAGATAAACGGCAAAAATAACCATTTTTGCCTTGAATCTAAAAGGAAGGTTTGGCGTCTAAAACGATTTTCGTTTCAAATTTCCGCATCATCATTAGTTATCCGTGTAAATTAAATTAACATAATAGAATATGGAGGTGAATTGAACGTATAAAGTCGAAGAGAAATAAGATTTAAACCTTTTTGTGCATAAATTTGTACACCTTGCTCTATCAATTGTAATGCCCTTAATGTAATGTCCTTAATCGACACGAAAACTTCAAACAAGCCCATCTTGTTGGCATGTACAGCAAAAAATTATTGACTTTGGGGGGTACAGGTACGACTGTTAGTCAACATGACGACATTAATCCACTAAGTAACCTTGTAATGCAAGCAAAAAGCAAAAATTTGATGCATATTAAAAATCATCAAGATCGGCTGAATATATTGACAAATTTTCATAAAATTTACACTTTTTATTATAAAGTAACATATTCACATGATACCGGGTTATTGAATTAGATTTAAGACATTAAGACGTCTAAACGTTAGATGTTTGACGTTAGATTCGTTGCTGTTACAATATCATCCAGAGTTTTGATGACGACAAGTTTTAAAAGGTTATACAACGCGGTTTTAATCGCATTTGTGCAGGTTATACTATCCGAAAAAAGTATTCTTCTTTCTATGTGGTGTCCTCAGTTCCGTTACGAAATGATACATTTAACCACGGACAGTGAAACATTGCATAACAATTAGCTTCCACTCATGGGGAACACTTTTCACAAAAGATAGTTAGCATCTTTATTTCAAGCCGGAAAAGAAGTATCCCGTACTGTGCACGGTCCACACCCGAAAGCTTATCCCAGAGACCCACTGTACCGTGTTTCGAAAGCAGCAATTAAAACGACTACACTCTAAAAGCTTAGCAGCAACGGTAAGCCCGGACCACTTGCCCAGAATCTTACGCTCTTGGAAATAATTTATCTAATCACCGGCACAAGAAATGGGGCTACACCACGGGTGTAAGCAAGCGGCCGGAAGACTAAAAATTGAAGATAAAACTACGCCCTCCCGTGCCCAACCGTCCGAAAAGCTTCAAGCAATACACACACACACACACACACACACATGCCTGGTCAGTCGCCCACAGGCTTCTTGATTGCAATTATTCCGATGTGTGCCTTTCCGCTCCTTACATCGAAGACTATTAGTGCATTAAATTAATATCTTCCAATCAAAGATCATACGTAGGATCTGGTGCCCGATCTAGGCCCAGGGATCCAGGAATCACCACAGGTCCAAACCATCGGTCAGCCTTCGAGAAACTTATTTTTCTTCAGACGCATACATCCACATACGTGCACACACACACACACACACAACCATACGACATGTTCCGGGTCGTCCGCTGCCCAGAGTTCCAAGTACGCTCCCGAAATACTACCGCCACCAACACGGCCCCGTGCTCCACACCCGTGCGCGATTTTCGCCCGAAAGAAAAGAGCACCGTACCGTTGCTGGACGGACGGTTTTCTCGCCGGGCCCGGGAACACGCTCAGAAAAACCTGCTACCCAGTCCAAACTGACCAGTTGTTTAAACTAATTCCTATCACTTTTCGCAAGGCTTCACTCATCAAGGCACCGACGGTGAGCAAAAGGCAGCAGCAGCAGCAGCAGCAACATCTCGCACAGGGCAAGACGGCAACACGGAAAATATATCTCTCAACCCCTTTTGCTGCCTTTACCCCCTTTTTTTTTTGCTGCACCCCGAAGGGAAAGGGGGTTGCGCACAGTGAGGGAAGGGACCGGACAGGAAGGAACAAAAAGGAAGCGTGGTCATCGTCGTCGTCGTCGTCGTCATCCTGATGGGTGGTTGGGTGGCACCCACTGTACCCGGTCTTGGCCTCGATGCTATGATGTGGTTTCGGAAAAGTGAGGAAAATAATAAGAAAGGACCTTTATCCCCGTGTTTGTCCCGACCGGGCAGTGAAAGCGATCGGTGTGTATGTGTGTAGCAAGAGCGGAAATCCCATTCCCGGGTGGCCCTGGTGTAGGTGGAACCGACTTAGGGATGATGGGTTATTTTTTAGGGATGCATGGGAAAGATCCTGCCAGAGTAGCCAGGCCAGTTCCTTTGGGCGATGAAGGGTACCACCCTTCTACCAAGCAATGCTGGGAACGTTGCTCGGACTTTCAAGGTGTACACCGCGCGTTCGATGGGGTATACGTCGTTTGCCCCGGTCAGTTTGCCGAAGGAACAACGATCCCTGCTTTTCCCGCCTGCCAACCGCCGTCGTCCGACCATCACCGTACCGGCCGTGCACGCTCGTAACAGAGTTTGCCTTCATTTATGTAAATTCCAGAAACTAGCCGAAACCCTCTTCTGCTCGGTTTGTGATTTACCTTCCGCATCATGCCGCTCCACTCCCGCACCCAACGGCGCACACGTGCTCGCATTACTCTCGGCACGGATTCATCTTTTGAGAAGCCTCACGGTGGTGCGAGAAACCCATCAACCTGTCCTACAGGGCGCTTTCTTTCAGCTATCAGTACATCCCCACAGCCATGCACAACCCACCGCCCACATTGCTCCGTACGAACAATTTCCATCTCATCTTGCATCGCCCAACCAATCAACCTTACCGCAGCAAAGACTAAGGTGCGCTGTACTGTACCGGGTAGAAAGAGTCTTTGGACAGGCATCAGCATCATCGTATACTTGCATCCCGCAAATTCCAAACATCCCCACCCCACCCCACCGCAGAACGCACCGAGCTCGTTGATCCGTTAGATCCATCTTGGGTAGTTTGGGGACATCCCAGTGTGTTCCGTTTCGGCCGGCTTTCCCAACTCGGAAAGAAACGAGCCTGCCTATTGTCTCTCGTCCCATATTTCGGGGGGGTTTGGGGGTTGAAAGCTCGAGATTTGGAGTTGGCCTGCAGCGAACCAAACGCTCCAACGCACGCTCACACTCGCATTCGGCCCATTGCCTAACGACAACGCACCGAGACTGTGGACATCCGATGGAACCCAATGCGAGGAAACCGCGTCCACGTCCCGCACAGACTTGGTGGCCGTCGAAGTCCCACCGGACATTGGGCAAGTCCTTTTTTGCGTTCCTTCGTTGGCGAAAGTGCTCCGGGCAGTGTCTGATACAAAGCGTCCCGTGCTCGATGCCACCGCGCAGCACTGATCGTCTTTGTCGTCGTCGACGCCTTCACGGCCCACAAGGCACCCATACACATACGGTGCGCAATGAGTGCACGAGCAACGAAAACCCATTACCATTACACACGTTACATAACCTTCTCACTCTCCCGTCCTCGGTCCCACACCCACCGGATTCTAACCGGATCGAACCCGACCGACCAGGACTTCATCCTTTCCGGAGCAGCTTTCAGATGGTGGGTGGTGGGGTGGAGAGTGTTGGGAGGTTTTTGTTAAACAAAATATCCCTAAAGTCGCTCCTCAGAAGTACACCTTGCGCGATGAGGATGAGAAGAAGGTACCCTAACGCCGGCTCTAGTATCCACCGGTCTAATGCGAACCTCGTGCTCTCCCCCAGTGGGATGTATGGAAAATGCTTTTCTCGTGCTTTCCCACCAACGCGACCCCAGCAGGATGTAAATATAAGACGCAATGAGTCCATCCAACGGCCAGTGTCCGAACGGGAGGTGTCCACCTCCAAAAACTCTCCACCGGGTGGGTTGTCTTCGCCAACTCGAACACCCCCCCCCCCTCCCCTTCCCCCCTCCCCTCTTTCTTGCTTCTTCCGAAACTCCTCATCCCAAAAAAAAAAACCCCCAAGCACCAAACGCAACACGAACCACCGGCAGCATCAACAAGCGTACGGCTCTTATCGGTGTGCTCGACTTTCTCGGTTTTATTTAATGCTTCCTCCCAAAACTGGACCAAAAACGCTCACAACTGGAACCGGCCCTTGCTTCGGTGGATATGGTGGTGCGCGCCAACAGAGACTCGGCCGTCGTTCTTCGCCCCAAAACCCTTCATTTGGTCCCTCGTGGTCGGGCAAATGAGAAGAATTTTTGCACCGAAACCGATCCCGTCACACCGTGGACCTTCTTACCGAACCGGGGCCCACGCCCGGGCTAAATGGATGGAGAGCCGGTAGGGTTGTGTTTTAGTAGCCCGAAAATTCTCATACCTCAATGAGTGCTTGTCCAGCTGGCGGATGAATATTGTTGGTGAGGTAAATGCTATGCTAGAGCCCACCATGTCCATCATGATGAACAGTACCGGATGATGCTGAAGAAAGGTCTCACGAAGAGATTCGCTCATCCTTCCCCATATGGATGCAGGAAAAAGATTCTACAACAACTTGGCGGACGTACGCGCGTCCCTGGCGTAATTGATGCTACCATCAACTGATACTCCTTACGCAGTTGCTTAGCGTACAAGGTAAGAACCTAACCCAGAACCTATTCCAGAACTCAGATATGTTAAAAGAGCACCACAATTAGTGATTAGTGTAGCCAAAATGTTTAATGTCGCTAACCGCCAGCATTATTTTTAAAATCGATCACAATATTATCGCAAAGCTGCACGTCCAATACCGTTCGCTTTCTTTATCCGCGGCAAACACCCCGCATTAAACTGGCCGTTGTGTGAAACCCGTCTTCATCGCATCGGTCGAACGTGACGAAACCTTTGGGGTATGATTCACCCCATCCAGTTCCGTCCCATCTATCTTTACGCTGCTCCTTATCAAACAACCCCACCACCCCCATCCCAACCCCCACACTCCAACCCAAACAAAATGAATGAGGTTGACAGTGCGCGCACACACATACGCATCGACCCTTTTTGCGCTTAAATACATGTCATGCTGAAACAGTAGTGAGATGGAACACACAAAAATAAAAAAAAAACGACGGCCCGCTTCAAAAACACCCACTAGTCCCACCCAGTCCAATTTAGCACCACTTCTGCTGCTGCTGTTGCGAACAGCTTCTTTCCCACACCCTGCACCCTCACTAACGCTGGTGCGGTCAGTGAAGATAGTTTCACCTCAAACCCAAAACTCGCCTTTTTCGCACACGGTACCATTGCTAGCACTAAGCAGAAGGACGGGAACCGAGTATCCTACTGGTAAGAGTGCTCTAACAAACATCTCATACTATCCACCACCCTCCCTCCAAAAAAACCCCCCAATCTAACCCACCCAGGGTTCGCCTGCGAACAGAAGCCGGACGGTGCGGGTGGTGGTCATCTTCCCGCTCTTATGTATATTTATTTTATCCTTTTCTAAAAAGCGAACCGAGACCGGCCTGTGTACTACCTTATTCTTCTCCTTTTTCGCCGGACACACGGCGATACTGTGCCGGACACATCTTTGCGCACAAGGCCCACCGCCATTTTGCAACCACCCTCCTTCCTTCCCATCAGCTCCATCAGTGTCCACCACCACGCCACTCCCTCCCTGCTCACAGGACACACGCATACAAGAAACACATCTCGAGTTGCCCACTCTGACTTCACCGAAAAACCAAGGGGTACCGATAAAGACGCCGGGTGGTGGTGATGGTGGCATTGGTGGCCCTGATGATGATGATGATGATGCTGATGTTGATCCTTCGAACTTCGAAAAACGGATACACCGAGGTAGGAGCTGGTGCAGGCACAAAACGAGAAAGGTTTCGCCTCTGTGCCTCCTTGTGAGATCTCTCTCGCAGAGACACACACAACACACACACACACGTACACTACCCATCCCACCTGCTGATGTTCAAAACTGCCCAAAACTCTGTCCCACTGCCACACAGCTTCGTGAGCCTCCCCCCTTCCCACCCCATACATCGCGCGCGCGGGTTGTACAATTTTCGAACCAAAGGAGCAACGAGTTCGAGGTCTCGCGCACACGTACAACACCGCGTGCTCCCCGCATTACCACCCCCCTCCTCCTACCCTTTCCAAGATGAACCCAAGCGGAGTGGTCCGGTCTTTTGCCTGCGAAAGACCGATGTCTCCCGTGTCCGTGTCCCTCGGACGCTATGACGGACTGACCGATACGACGGTGCCGGACCTTTCGTTGGGCGCTGACCGAACGGACCTTCTTTTCCTCGAATCGCTCGCTGCTTCACCAACACCCCCTTCCATGCTGGTGGTCACCAAACCCGCACCGCTAGATGGCATTAGCAGGTGGAAGGAGGTGGAACAGTGGGGGCGTAAGTGGGGGTGGGTGGGGGTGTGTGTGTGTGTGTTGAAGGAGGAGGTTCGGTGGGTGGTGGGTCAAGCATATCTGCACGAACATTTGCTACACAAGGCGCTAGCAGCCGGTCCGCTTGCTCAGCACCATCGACCCTTGATGATGACGACGATGGCGAATGCCTTATACTTATATCTTCGCATGCAGAACCGGGAACGTGCACGCCACGAACCGGACCGGACTGGACCGTTCCACTTTGGCATCAGAAATTCAAACTTCCCTCACGCCACACATTTCACCGCGTTTGGACGAATCCTTTCTTGACCGTCACCGTGTGGTTCATGCAAAAGACGATGGAACCCCACCGTCATCATAGCCGTAGTCGTGCCGATGGCAACCATAGCAACATCATCAGCAGAAAACGAATCCTTACTCCGTCTCTGCCCACTGCCCACCCCACTTCCCCCCCCCCCCCCCCTTCCCCGGTCAGTCCAGTTCGATGCTTTTTCCGACCTTTTGCGTACTTTCTTCTCGTGGACGGCTTGAACCACCTGCTGCCACCTTCACCCCATTTCGCTTTCGGTCCGGAAATCTGCACCACAGGCAGAAGAAGCTGACCAGTGCCCGCGTACGGTGCCACATTCTTCTTCCACGTCTTTTCCACGCAAAGAAAGGGTCGACTCCCGCATTGTGCATCTGATCGCCCCGTTCCAGAGTTCCCAATCAGGCCTAACACACATGGCGGCCATCTTGCGATGACCACCAGCAAACGGCGCTCGTTAAGGCCGGGCTCCACGGCACGGTTTTGTGACCGCTGTTTTCGAACTACGGAATTTCGTCGCAAGATGGCCGTCGAGGATACGAGTCGCCCACACCAAGGGCGGTGACCAGAAGACATTTCTCAAACACACGAGTCGCCGCTCGGGTCGCGCCGTTTGGGGAAGGGGGAGGGGGTGGGTGGTTGGGGGGGGGTGTTTCAATTACTGTACGGGATGTCAAGCACCGATGGATTTGTCCACTTCGTTGCGATTCGCGGACGTGCCTCAAGAGACGCCGTCCCCCATTGACGGGAACAATTTCGCGTCATATTCGGACCGTGGCGCCATGCCGCCATGAAGCACATGAAATAGTGTCGCGTGTACGAGCCGTTTTGCAGATACCCAACCGGTCGGTTATCATAGCTGGATGACCCTAGCAAAGCAGCAAGCTTGACGTTGAAGATGACCGGAAAATGGAGTCTATTTGTGAAGGAACGTGAAGCTAAACACAGTGCTTGGGTGCTATCAGAAGTCGTGATGGCATGACTAATGGCTATAATGGCGAAGAACTTCACCATCGGCGGGAGACGTTTGAGATACCAACAATGTACAAGTAATATTCCTGATACACTAATAATCAATTCCAAGGAAGTTCTACATCTTCTTGAAGTTCTGAACGCAGCTCGTCTAATTTAGAATATAAATTTATTTAAAAATATTGTCTAAGATAAAACTATAGCAAATAGACAAAGCTTCATTTAACCTTTTAGAAATCATTCAAGTTATTGTTCTTGTCAAAATAGATTTCCATTTCTACAAATTCAACAAAGCACCAATATTGTATCACTTTCATTATTTGTAATTTGGTTTCTAACTTTGTCCTTCGTATTCTCTTGCAGACATTCTATAACTGATCTCGTAGCTCCATTTAACCACCCATCCACCCAGTGCATTATTTTAGAACAACAAACAAATAGGTAAACCACTGCTTTGATGATCCTTATCGAAGGCATCCACTTTAGCGCTTGCAGCATGCTAACCGGACCGGACACTTCCAGCGAAACGGCGTGCCAGCTCTCAACAGGTGCACCGGAAAATGGAAATCATAATTATCATTCATGCTTGGCTCATCAACAAGAACAATCACGGTGTGTTTCCACCGTATTGGACAGGATGCTATCCCGGTTCGAAGGATGCGGCTAGATGCGGTTTGAACAGAAATCCCCACCTGCCACTGCACACGATGGCGGTCACACGATGGCTGGCGAAAATGTTGGTGTAAAATAATGAAAAATTCTACCCTCATCAGTGCGAGAAAACGAACGCTGGCAAATCATTTGTCAATAGGGGACCGCATCAAATATGCATAAAGGGGCAAGCAGTGCGCCATGATTAAACATTGGACATCGTGTCCAATGTGAGCCACACGGCCAAAACCGGCAAACCAATACCTTAACTGACCGGTTGCCACATCACGTGCTCACTTCGCACAAAAGGTTTCCCCACACTGCCAATGTGCTGGTGCATGGGAAAGTGGTGACATCGTTTCTTCATCACTTTTGTTTTTTTTTTTCTTGCGTTCTATGTGCACATTTGCATCACGTAATGTAAACAGTGGCATAGGTATAAATTAAAAAGTCGCTCTGGTATGTTTTTTTTTTTTGCTTTCCAACACCATAATCGTGACCACCACTGCCGCCCGGAAGTACTCGATGGAGGGTGACCGTTGTTTGTCTTTTGGACCATCTTGATACGGTTTGCCTTGCGGGAGCTCCACCAAAGATCAAGCCTGCAGATGGAATTTCAGAACAGCTTCCGACCGCCAGAAGGTGTCCCATTTGCAGGCAGATGTACACACACACAAAACACCAAAACCGTAGCTGACACTCGCTATCTGTTATGTTTTGCATACATCCTTTTTTTTCTTCTTTTCTCAAAAACATTCATCCTCTGCGTTGCTCTTCGTGCCGATTTTCACGCTGAGATATTATGCGATGAAATGCGCGACCACAACCCGGCGTGGCAGCGGAGGGCGACGCTGTAAGGCGATGATGCATTCAGCAATCAGCGAAAGCGTTCTTATCAACTGGAAACACAGCAACACAGAGTGGCTCCGTGGAAGTGCACGGTAAAAACTGCGAAACCCAGAACCTTGCCACCCAACGGAAGGTCCGCGAACTTTCAAGGCACAACCGAGGATAGCGCCATTACGACAGATTAGTTTTGTCCGCTGGTGCGTCGTTTGCGTGTAGGCCGTTTGCAAGGACAGAACAACGAAATGGCCAAGGGAAAGAACGAAACTAAATCATATCACTGGCATGCTTCTCGATGCGTTTCACGCGCTTTCGTGTCTTATCGGTCGCGAACCAGCGACGGTACCAGCACACAATCAGTGGTCTTTTGTTGCCCTACATTGCTGCTGCTCAAATTGTGCCTTGCACTTTCTGCAGTTTCAGCCCAAATGGAAGGGCTTCTTTTTTTTAATCTGCAGACTGGATTGCTAGAAAAATATTATTTTATAAATGATGAAGTAATGAGCAACAATGCTTTTGATCGGAAAATTGTTGATGTCCCAAAAACTAAACCCTACACACAGCTAATAAAAAACGTATTACCCTATTTGTTTTTATCATAATTAATGAATGGACGTACAAAATCGCTATGTATTTAAACTAGCTATGATTGGTATTCTAACATAAGTGCCAACCCCCAATCAGATAGCTTCCCCGTACGCAATATTCAACATCCAGTTTCCAATCTTTGAAATCCAAAAATGCAAACGTTAGTCCTGGTGAGGTTACAGTTTCAAGAAAGAAAAGGAAGAAGATTCGAACATTACGGCCTGACCCTTCTTCTCGAACAAATAAAGAAAGATTATAAAACAGAGCATGGCCCAATATATCTTGATGAAACTCTCTCTTTACCAAACAAAAATCATCATTTCGTTGAATTTAGTGAGTATCACAATTATATTAATGATGGTAAGCCTCCTAATTATTGAGAAGAAACATTCATGAAACAGAACCAACGGCACATACCAATAATCCCATCCGGACAAAAAACTTCCACTCATGACACATTATCCAGCTACGCTTAAATCACGCTAATTAAAAAAACAAATAATAAATACGCTTATCAGCTTAAATAAAAGTCAAAGAAAGACAAAAAACGTAAGCATAGACTTCTGGAGGATGTTATTTCACTAAAGAAAGAGAAGGTGTGTAATGGAAAAAATTAAAGGAAATTTGCTCATTAATTGCAATTTGCCTGTCACTTCATATTTCAATCGAACAAATAAAATACTTAATAAAGCTAACAAAAGATTAATCGAACGTAAAATTTCTTTTCGCCTTTCAAGCAATACTTTCTCCTGAATACTCCACAAACAACAAACATACCATTTCCTACACGCATCCAAAACACCGCTTACTTCCGACAGAGTGCAACTATTACGATTGTGCACTGGAATAACAAAAACAAACGATGATAACCAACCCCCTACAACAAAACAATCCCATCAATGCACTATAAAACCAACCAAACACCATTAAACAGCATTATGTCTCGCTCTCCAACGTGGGGCCCCCACCAGGCCAGAAGTGATGTAAAGCTAAATAAACCTCACCAAATCCGGTGTTGCACAAACCTGTTAGCAGTGTAAGCAGCATTGGGCAATAAATTATCCATCAGCTGACTTGTCGTCAGTGTTTCCTCGCCCGGCAAAAGTTCTACGGGCCATCAGCAGTCCAGGAGCAGTCCACCAAAACCCATTCCGGCACTGCTTGGCCGGGTTTTATCCGCTCACCCGCCCGACTGTACGTTTTCACTTTCATTGCCATTTGATCGCCGGCCCTTCCACATACACACAAACACAATGTACGAAGGCTTGGCGAATGAATGGCACGATAGCATAATTCCAGCAAAAGGAAAAACATAAAAAAATCAGCTTCTTAGCTTTGCTCCACAAGAAACTTCTTTTCCTGCGAAATGCGGCAAGCGACGGAGAGGCGACCCTGCAGGAGAAGCAGGCAGGTTTCGGGCAGACAAACTGTTTTGCCAGTGCGACTTCGTCTTATCTTCCGCCTGCTGCCCGTGGTCGGAGATGGTGATAAAAGAAAAGAAATGCCGCAACACAAACCACCTGCAAGTTCGCTTCTACCGCAAACCGTCCCCGTAACGCCATCGTAACGCAAAACCGGAGCAGATCTTCCCATTTCATATCCTCATCGTCTCATCGTTTAAGAATGGAGTAGCCAAACTTCGTTTCCCATTCCCAGCCACTGCTTTGGTGCTTTGGTGCTTTGGTGCTTTACGAGCATAAGAAATCGACTGCGAACGAGGGGTTTGGAGCAGAATACGGTGCAAAAGAAGCGACTCTCCGACAGCAAAAAGGAACTCAAGGAACCTCCCCAAACCCCCGGCCCGATACCTTTGGTTTGTTTCTGTCTCTGCTGTGTGGTTGTGTATGTTTATAATATACATAGAGCATGTAGTTTAGAAACTGACCTATCCCAAATACTTTCCCGTTGCGGATGCTGTAAGGAAGCAACAACGTACGGGCAGCAAACGTCTTGAAGTTTCGAACCCTCCACCCCCTTTGCTATGTTTATAAGAAACGAATGGAAAGGAAGCGCAGGCGATGCGAGAGGAAGCTCCGGCCAATCTTTGCAAATAAACTCTATAATAACATAATAATAAAAGCAACATCGGCAAAGGGAGAACCCTCAGGAAGAATGGAACCCACGGAAGTTGGCAGAAATAAAAGGCCAAAAAACTCACCCTTCGGGATGGGGTAAAAACGATAAAGCAACTAGCAACCAGCACAAGAGCGAGAGAGAAACAGTGAGGAATAAAATAAAACACAACCCTCCGTTCCATCCCCTTCGTGCCACCCTTAGTTGTTGGCAAGGAAAAAAATCCGAAAAGAGTAAAACAGCTCAATAAAAGAGTCGTTTCAGGGTTGAAGACGATATGCCGTACAGAAGAAGCGAATAAAAGCGTTCATAAACACACACACAAACACACACATACACGTTCCCAACACCTACGATGGTCGTCTGGCCGTTACAATCGCAGGATAAGAAAAGACGTCCGAACCAAGATGAATGGACCCCGTCGGGAAGATGACTAAGACGAACTAGCATAAGAAATGGAGCACACAATGCCCCCGGTACGGGGAGGCCCCCAGCATCAAGTGGTGGGTTCTCCTCTATCCTCACCGCCTCTTAAGGGCATTCTTCTGGGCACTGGGTTGGGGTAGCTCCCACCCGACTGGTACTGGAGTACCGGCCGAGACGTAAGATGAATAAACAAATAAAAATATTCTCGTAAAGCTGCAGAAGAATATGGAACCGGCAAAATGTGGGGAGGAACGGGGAGGAGGGGGGGGGACCGTAAAACTTAAGTCATTTTCGTTCGCAACACCAACACACCGGCACCGTCGGCTACCGGTCAATGTCAACGGAATTCCGGTAAGACGGAAGTTTGCCAGCTTTGCCGAATGTCCTGCACTCCGTTTCCAGTGCCGTTGTGGTTATTTTTATATCTATTTACAAGTGTATTAGCTGCTTCTTCGTCCGGTTCGAAGCGTATTGTGATCGATGT
Organism: Anopheles moucheti; assembly: GCF_943734755.1. NCBI lineage: Eukaryota > Metazoa > Arthropoda > Insecta > Diptera > Culicidae > Anopheles > Anopheles moucheti. Next base: position 31,179,695 of record NC_069140.1, read on the forward strand.
GATCTATGCAATGAATAGCGTAATGTTTAAGATCTTTCAGGAAATAAAAAAGGTGTAGCAGTAAAGGTACAATCGTGAACTATTTCGAACTGTTCAGCATCCAAACAAAACCCGTCGAAAAGTGATGTTTGAATCCCATTAGCAAAACCAGGAAAATATCCTTTAATTGATTTGATTTGATTAAGGTAACAATCTCTCTTCATGGTGCACTGTAAAGCAACACAACCGCAAACATGCGCCCATCCACACAAACACACTCGAAGCAAAGGAACACTTCTTCTCGTCCTTAAGCACGTGCTCAAGGAAGACACGGCGACCAAAAAGGAAACTCGGAGCCACCACCAGCGCGGCAAAGGGAGCGATGGAACATAATAATAAAAATTTATGCTGTATCAACATTCCAAGACGCCGGAGCAAAACGAAATCGACTCCCTCCGTTTATGACTACTGGATGGCGGAGTGGGCGGGGGAGGGCGAGGGAGGGGGTGTTTTCTTCCAAACCAAAATAGAACGCAACAAGTGGCAGCCAGGCACACACACATACAATGGTGTGGAGGAAAATAACAATGATTCAAGACGCTGTCGGCACAGAGCTAATGTACTGCATCGTATCCAAACCATTCGCAGAACATAATTAATCGCATGTTGGAACGTTAATGGAGTCGTTGCAAGGAACAGGACTGGTACGATACATTTACGGGCGTTGTAAACGAACACTATGGGTAAATGTAATCCAACAAGAATATGCACGTGATTTAATAATAGCAAAGAAATGCACATTTAAATCACTTTCGCAAAGTTCGTCTCGCAATGCAGTGTTCCACGCGATGGACCACCCGAACGCCGAAAGGATCGGCTCACAAAACACAGCCCCAAAAGCGTGAAATCGAATCAATTAATTAAGTCACGTTAGTGTCTGTCAGTGTCCGGATGGTTTATTATCCGCTTCCTTTCTTTTTTTGTTTTGCTATTTCGCCCGACAGCAGCCTGTTGCGATCTGGATGCATTTCCGCTGGCGCAAAACGCATTTGCTAATCGTTCGAACGATTGATACGCTCTGCGTGTTTAGAAGTGCTTGTGTGTGAGCGGAAAAAAAAACTAGCGTGTGTGATACTACGCCCAGCAGGAACAGAAAATGTTTGTGTGTGGGTGTGTGTAAGGATGGCACGGATCACCATGGCCGGCCGATGCACCCGATGCACCGACACTCGCCGACCCCTTTCCTTTGCTTTCTTTTCCATCGCATCAAGCTGACATGACAGATGCACGTCCCGAGCGTCGCCGAGGGAGTGCTAATTATGACAGAAAGCGGCAAAAAGGATTTCTTTTTTTCTCTCTCGCTTTCCCTCTCTCTGTCTCGATCGTCCACCGTTGTCGCCGAATCCGGTGCAGTTGGTTTGCGCCGGAACGGGAACATACACACTGCAGCAACAACAAAGAATTGAAAACGCATTCATAAATCGAATGTGTGTGCACCGGAGAGATGGGCACAAACACAAGCACACGTGGTGGAGACACACAGAAAAAAGGCCCGAAAACGGATACGTTTGATCGACGCTGCAACAAAGAGCGTAAACGTAATGGGTTTACTTCGGGTGCTTCGAGCTGGGGTGGAAGGACGCAGAAAAACGGAGTGTAGCGTTGTTCCATCTCCCTTCCTTTTACTATCTTTTTGCAGCCAGAAATGCAGCACACAAATAAACCGGCAGCGGTATTATGGGCCCTTTTTTTTGCTCTCCCGTCTCTCCGTCCCCCCTTCCCCCACTAAGCGAGACCCAACAGGAACAGGATGATGGGATTTTTTATGCGCCTGTCTTTATAAACACACCGACAGCGGGCGTAGCAGTAGAATTTTTTTGATTAAAAGGACATTTGCTTGATCACTGTGGCACAACCCCTGCAGTGCAAAGCGGGCTTCTATCGGTCTCATAATTGACTAATTGCAAATAATCGAAGCCGCTTAATCTCCTGACTATTCGCGTCAATTATCGTACCAGAAAAGTTGGAAAAACAGACACGGGGTGCGGTGATGCACTGTGTGTATGTTGGGGGCCACTGACCGCAGCCAGATGGAACTCATTAGCGGCGGTAGCATTAGTTGTTTAGAACCGATCGTTTAAAAGCGCGCCGGTAGACATACGCGGATAGGTAGAAAGAGAGTCATGATGGAAAAATGAATAATACTATTTAAAACCCCACTACATTCACATACATGGATCAATACAGGTGTGTAAGGAGCATTTTCTACATACGAAAACACAATTTCTCATGGATAAAAGACTCCCACTCCTCACTCATGGATAATGGAATGGACTCAACTACCTTTCCGCTTAAGGTCTCTAAGGTACACAGTCCACCACTGCTCCAAGAATTCATGAACCTTTTCAGAATCGATTTGAATGACTCCTCACTAAAGATTGATATAAATGACTCTCCGCAAAAGATTCTTTAAGTACAACACTAGGTAACTCCGATTCCGATGTACACCGATTGCATCTAGACCAGAATAAAGGGAATTGAATGATTAATTTACACTGGAGTCGGTATGAATCAAAACTGCTCAGAAAACCATCGGTAGTATAAAGAGAAGTGACAACAGATGGAAAATATTAAATTATTGTTAAATCAGGGCCTAGTAGGTTCCAGGAACTTTACAAATTGATTCCAGCACATAATGGCAATCATGTGAAATAAATAATCATAGGTAGGTTATAGTTTGGGTAGGAAAATAAGCAACTTTAACGTGAACAATGTAAGGAGTTGGAAGTTGGTCCGTTGGTGGATCCAGAACGATACTTCATTTAACATTCAAATTTGCTTAATTACATAATTTGCAATACAACCTCTTATACTCAATACTTGATTCTCTACAATAAAATGAGAGTCGAGCAGCCACAGGATCATCGGTGTATACTAGCACCCAGATCAACTTGTAGAAGATGTGTTGGGAAGTCCCTGTCTCGAATCTTCGAGCCAACATCCCTAGTTACCTTCATGACACGTTCTCTAACACCAAGCTTAAGATGACCAACATTCGCGTCAAATTGGACTGGAAGTAAAATTAGCTAAACAGCAGTGTTGTAAAGAGAAGATACAACAATATCTATTACAAGTACCTAATTGACTGGCGCAACTTCCCCGGTTCGACCAGCTCAGTTGGTTTGGTTCTATTGTTTCTATACATTTTGTTTTATTTCCCATACAAAAAAAACTGTGTTCCACATTACTGTAATATTCAGATACTGGTGTATCTAACAGGTCTAACCTATAACGGTTAAGTTAAATCAAAACTCAACTCATGTTTGTTAAACTCAATCAGTTTTAGTGCTCTTAATGCGTCAGTACGTAGTACTGGTGTTTATTATTCAACGTTTCATCTCATTTCGTTTTTCAATATTTACAGAGCTCAAATGAAAGCTTCACATTCAAAGACAGAAGTGAAATGGGTGAATGCATCATTATGTAAAGAAAATATGCTATTTTCAATATCTTCATCCATTCTGAACACCATTTTTTACGCTTTCGTACCACGACGCGTCAGCCCCGTCAGATTATCTTCCTCAACCTTAAACTTTTTCCAAAAGAATACCAACCAACCTTCGACAGCACCAACCAACAAGGACGAAAAGCTAATTATTGGTGAAAGCGAATACCCCGGAGAACCTTCGCAAATGAACCCACATAACAACAACAAAAAAAAACGACCAACCTACAAACAAAAAAATCTTTTCTCGCTACCTAACCGTAATCGCTTCGGGTTTTGGGCGCGAATATCCAGGCAAAAACTTCTTGCACGCTCGCATGTTTGGTTCGTTGTAGACCGTGGCTTGGTTAACCTATTCCTTGTACACTCCCCGCATAATAACATTTTTCACAAACCGTTCACCACTTCACTGAAGCCGGCTTAGCGGGGCTGCCGCAGGTTCAATTGCAAAAACCTTTTGCGCCTTCTGCACTCAGGTACATAAACTGATTGCAACGCGAGTCAGAACAAACATGCACACACACAAACGTAGCGTCGTCCCGAATAACCGGAAGACAAACGATCGGCAAAAAGGGACATCGAAAAGGATCGGAAAAGAGGACCGTGTGCGGGTCGTCCAGTGGAAAGAGAGGCCGCGTATTTGCTGCAATGGGTGCGTAAAATATCGCCAAAAATTATGCTACACCAAGCCCCGGGATGGGACCGCGGCGGGACAGCGTACCCAGGACGGCCCAAGGAGCGAGTAGCACACGGGAATGGTTTCGAGTTTCCGTATCAGAGAAGGTGTAGCTTGGCCGGTGTTTCGCCATCCCGCATCCTAGCAGCCGAAGCCTTTCAAGCGCTGGATGCCAGAAAGACGGCATAAAAGGGACGCCCATTGGTCGCGTATCGATCCTTTGCTGGTTTCTTTCCCCGGAGGGCCCAGGCCAATTGCCCACCAAAAAAAGGGACTCTCCTTCGGGTTCATCACCACCACCCCGGGGGATTTAGAGGCGCAACACGACGGCGAAACACATGCGACGAAAGCGATTTCAGCGGCCTGGAATGCAATTCTCAGAAGCTTCCCCTTAGGTAGAAACGCTCCTTCTCGTCTATCGTCCTCTCTCTACATGGCTGCTCTTTCGCTTCCACCGGCCAACACCTTCCGTGATCCCGCGGTGCAATGGTGCAATGCATTTTTATGGCCCACCAACACCAACCACCCGTGAGCAAAAGCAATGTCACGTCCCTCGCACCAGGAGACGAACATTCAGCCAGGTAAGGCTGTGAACGCGGGGTAGCGAATGGTGTGCAGCGGTGCAAGCGGAGCGCAAGCAGCATAATGGTTCGGCTGCATCCTTCCTCCATCCCTTAAGGGGCAAAACCCCGCAGAAGGACAAACTCAAGAGGAATAGGCCAACAATTTCGCAGACTCACGGCCTATTAACACCCGCGCCGGCACCGGGACATCGAGGGTCATAAGAAAACTCTCAGCTAATCGCGTACCGAGGCTGTGCAGAGGTAGCTTCGTGGAACGAGAACCCCGCAGATCTGCGAAACGGCACGTACGGAAAACGGAACACCCAAACAGCCAGCATCGCATCTAGAAAGAGCGGGACGCGAAACATGAGTCGCTTCTCTGACCAACTCTGGCGCGCCAACACGCGGTTCACTCGCGCTGACGGGGCACATTTTCCCGAAAATCTGCCAAACAAAAATGGTCACCGATGGCGAAGGGAAGATATTGGAGGACGCACTTCCCTCGAGAGGTACGAGCTCGTAAACATTTACCTGCCGGAAGCGACGAAATGAAGATACCGATGCAACATGCAAAAATGAAACGTTGCCGATTTTATACTTTTATACTTCAAAGGTTTTGCTTGTTGCGGGCTTACTGCTTGCTTTATGGAACATTCATGCTGATATGATTTCATGAAGTGTAAGAATAACTTGCAATAAAACACACAAAAACAATTACTTGTTTCATTTTTTTTGCCAATTGAAACTTCTAGACGTCGTTGTTGACACTGTCATACGTGAAGCAGTGAAACAGTGATAAGATACGCTCATGAAATTATTTTTAAGTTTGATGATCTACAGTTTGAACCACTATTTTGTACTAATTTTCACTATGATTACTAGGATTATAAACTAGGATTTAAAAGCACATCGAATTGATGCTTCATATAGATTTTATAATGTCATCAACAATATCCTAGGAATAATAGCTAGAGTACAATAATCACATAGGTATCGGATACCGCCTACAAAATATTCTCCCTTATACTACAAGATCGTCTGGTCCCATACGTTGAAAAGGTAGTTGAAAACTATCAGAGGAGATTCCGACAGGGAATATCAACTACTGATCAGATCTTCACCATGCAGCAAATCTTGGAGAAGATGGTGGAGCAACAGCTACACTCCTTCCATCTCTTCATCGACTTCAAGGTAACTTACGGCAGCATAGCCAGGGTAAACCTATACGACGCAATGAGCTCTATTGGAATCCCAGCCAACATGCCAGGTGATAGTGGATGGAAAACTCGCAAATCTCTTGCTACCACCAAGGAACTCTGCGTAGAGGAAACGGGCTAGCTTGTGCACTCTGCAATTTAGCGCTAGAGAGGGCCATCCGTGACTCCGAGATGGAAACTTCGAAGACTATCTTCTATAAGTCAAGGATTTTTATTCCCGTATGTGTGGAAGGACAATGGAGGAGCCACTACAACAACGAGCTATACGAGCTGTTAGACGCACTTACTGGCGTACAGCGGATAGGACTCGCCTGAGTTCCGGTGGTCTGGTCATGTCATGAAAATTACATCGGACAACCTAGCCCGTTAAGTTTCTTTAAGTCGTCCACTTGAACAGCGCAGACCTGGTGGGTTCTAATTGAGACGATGTGATGACGTCGATGCGTACGCCATTAAAGCCGGGTTGATGGATTGGCGGACGATGGAGCTCAACAGTGAGCGGTTTAGAGGACCAAGACCGCGAAGCAGTTACAGCGCTTGATAAGTAAGTAAGTAAGTAACAATATCTAACATTATCACCAAGCCTTACTATCGAATATTGCATATATCTATAAACCAATCGAGACGAATAGAAGTTAGAGGCAAATTGGAGAAGGTATACAGCACGAAGGTGTTCAAGATTTCCAAGACCCTAATGAAAATTTCACTCAAACAAATTTATCATGAAATTGAAGTATTCTGCTGTAAATAATTATTCAAACACTAAATAAAATCCTGTAACTTCTAACTGATCTTTTTCTGTCCTTCTTCTGCACAACAACCTCATGAAGTCTATAGGTCTGCCATTTCTGGCTTTCTGTGACTTTATTTACCCGTAGCCGAATAGTTAGTCCTTGCTACGTGGGATTGCTCCGGGAGGGATTTTAGTCCGGTCCTGTCGTGTGAAGACGACGAATTTTCACGAACGTCTTCATACCAATGCTCAATTTTACTACATCGAACGGAAATAATATATCGAGAACATTCAGTGCTGTACATCCTACCCGCGCGCGTAATGCACACTTTGCACGTTTCCTTAACCATCGATAAATTGGGAAAATTCGACCTAACGTTCAAAGAGAAAATCATCAATATTCCGTATCCTGCACACCCAAACGCAAAACCCACGTCCCTGTACCGGACATTAGGCCGCACGACCTTATCGCGAAGGGACAAACTTGGCCGGCATCGAAACAGCGAGTAGAAAAACTACCATCCATCGTGTTTCGCAGGGCGAAGAAATGAAGGGGACTTTTCGCTGCAAGCATGTAGGGTAGGAACGAAAAATAGCAAAACCGAACGTGACAGTAAACGTCCACGTGAGCCGTCCGGCGGTATGAAGCGTAATTTTTTTTTTCTACGTTAAATTTCCTCACCACTTTCCGTTCTCTTCGATGGTGTCCTTTAAATGAGGGCTCGACCCGTTCGAATGTATTGGAATGCTGTTTTTTGCTACGTTCACTTTCTCGAACACGCGTAATCTTCGCATCCCGAGAAGATTGTTTTTCGCCCAGTCGAATGGACTCGGCAAGCCCAACAAACGCCGTCGGCCAATGAAACTGTGTACCGCTTTTAATACACAAAATGGATCCTTTTGCTAGCAGGATAAATAGCCGTGCGATGCCTTGTCGCTTTCTTTCGCTGAAGCAGCATCCGTTTAGCGCACGAGTCCATTGGTCTTTGTTCATCGGCAGGTTAAAACATCCAAAAAGTCAACAACGGGGCCGAAATCGGGAGGCCAAAATATGTTCCCCCTTATTTTCCTTCTTTTCGATCCAGCTCTCATCCCATCTCTCCCCGAGGGTTGGAAGCTGGATAAACTGCAACACAGCCGCCAACTCCTCAGTTGGTTGCTTTTTTTCGTGAGCAAAATTGCACACATTGTTAAAGCTCTGTCCTTCTGCCGTACGATATTTTTTTATTCTCATTACAGCAAGCCCTGCGAGGACTTTCTTCGTAGGACAGCTATCCTTTACGCCGAAATACGCGTACGAGTATGTCGGCCAGTCAAAAAAAGAACTGAAATCCTTTCGCGTTTCTGCGAGATAAAGTGTTTCGCCTTCTGCCCGCTGCCATCTTTGGGACGGATAGTAAGGACGAGGTGAAATGTTTTCCGCACAACAATCAACCCCGAAAGTAAGCCTGTCCGCTGTCTTAAAATCCCTTCTATGGAACCATACCATCTTTTCCGCTGCCAAATGAATGAGTACCTAAGCCCGGCAGGGACGGTCCTTGCCTGGAGGGCCAGGACCAAAAAAAACAACAACAAAATCGCCGATTCCAGACACACACAAACACACGCAATTGATGGGAAATAAGGAATAAGACAACGGGCCAGTTCCAGGAAAAGAATGACACGAAGCAAAAAGGGATATGTTTGCTGGCGGTGTGGTTGTTGATCGCCTGTCGCGAAAAATTTTCCATTCTACGCCCACCACCGTCGTGTTTCACCATCTTCTTCACGTTTCGGGCCCTGTCCGTGTGGTGGTACCGGTGAGCCGTTGCTCGGGTTTTGTCCTTGTGTTTTGTAATCCTCCCATCTACCTGGGTAGGTTTCGTTTTCTTCGCTTTATCTTCATCGCTGGCGAACGTTCGCGTTCGTTCATTTAATCACTGCACCCGGGCCCACGGGTCTCGGAAGGACCCTTCTGTTCGCGAATCCTTCCCACCGTGAATGTGTTTCTGTGTGCGTGTGTGATTTTTTTCCTCCTGCCGTTCGCGCACATGTCACTGGCGCTGAATTTATTGGCCCCGCACAAAGGATGGGTAAATTTTTCGAAACATTGACCATCCAAAGGACGGACGTAAGGTGACATCCTTAAAATGCGACGGAAGGGGATGCGGGCGCGCCAAATCTCGCGATAGTCCGCTTGTGCGTATGTGTGTGTGTGTGTGGGGGTGACTGTGGGAGCTGAGGGAAGTAGGGAAAAGAAATAAAAACCAGTCATCCCGATGCGCCTAGGGTTGCTAGCAAAAGAAGCCGAATGCCCATCGCTGCCACACACTCACATCCGTGTAACCCATGCATGCACACATACGCAAACTCACCCGCTGGACGGAATCCTGTCAGGTTTGTCCAGGTTTACTCATATCTGCCGTTTTCTCCCGCTTTGATTCCCTCGCAAAAGGCAAACTTTCTAAAGCATCCTTGCTTGCTGCTGTCCGGTACGAATAGCCCGGAGCTTGGCGTTTCGGTCGCGATTTCCCACCCTCGCTAAAGCGATTTTCCGTTTCTTTGCGGCAACGATTTACCGTTCCCTGTGTGCATGCCGTACCGCCTTCGCTCGTCCCCAGTTCAATTCTCGCTACTTGGCTGTCACGCAGACTGTACCGCAGCGCGGAAAATCGAAAATTAACCCCACACACGCGCCGTACATCACGATTTCCTCGGAAAAAGTGTTCGTCCTGTTTGCGGTGTTCCTGCACCCGCGGGAATTTGATCTTTAATCCGGCGTAGAGAAGACTCAACCGTGTTGCAAAAGGGGCAGAATCAGCACATTGAAACGGCCGATTCCCTCACGCGAATTCAATCCCATTTGTCACCGCGGTGCGTGAAGGTTTAATAAAGCGTTCGTCCTGTAAATGCTGACCCTTGGGCCTGTCCTTTTGACGGACGGTTTTCATATACACATACGGTCCCCTCGCTTGGAAATTTTATAAAACAACCCAAAATTAGTTTAAGTCATGTTACAAACGAAGTAAAACAATCAGAATGACTATAATAAATGGCAATGATATGATACTTTGATATTATAAAACAGCAATTTCTCGATTTGTGTTAAAAAAAGCCCATCATCCCCTATAGAAAAAGAAATACACTCTATATCGTTCAGCGGCGGATCAAACGGTAGGCGGAGTAGGCGGTCGCCTAGGGCCTCGCCGTGTTGAGGGCCCCAAAATATTTGTGCGGATTGTGCGAATTTTGAAAATTTAACAGCAGAGTTAATGCATCCTAAAAATTCGATACGAATTGATCCTCTTTGAGGAATTGAAGTAAATTGAAAAAAAAAACAACAAAAACAGGTGTGCGTTCAATAATATGAGCATCTCGAGCAGTCAAAGTTTCAAAGCAAAACGGCCTGACAATTCATCATGAATAAAAAAAAATCAAATTTTCAACAATTTCGCTCAGAGTTCGCCAAAACTCCTCACTTTTGAAACACACTTTCTCGCTATGAATATGACTTTCGTTTGCCAATAAAGCGAATGCTGTGGCATTCTACAAACGAACCAGTATCAATCTTCCCCTATGACATTCTTCTGCCCAAAACCAACCCAAAAAGCAGAACGTCACCAATTTCGGAAAGAAAAATGCCAATTTCTCAAATTAATGCATCCTTGGTAACGCACGGCTACAGATGCACGATCTTCTTCCTTGGACTGACTGACCAGAAATCCTTTTATTTCCAAAAACCCGTCCTAGACGCTTCCCTATTTGTGCGAAGCGCTGACAACACACAGCACGGGACGGGGTGAACAAAATCGCGATCCGTGTGTATGCACGGCGAAAGTATACGCCGGTTGCATAAAACCCCCTGCTTCGTAATATATTCGAAACTCATTTGTTTGGGTACGTAGAACAGGAGGAATGATAGCAGGTAGGCGCTCTACGGTATGGCCAATTCCTACACCGAATGCCTGCCACACCATGCTGCAGTGAAAGGAAATTTATTTGCACAAGTATGTGAGAAATTCTTGCACACACATTGACCGGTTGCGAGTCGGGCAAAAAAAAACAAAGACGGGGAACCAACTCAAGTTAAATCTAACTGCAAATGCTTGCGCGTCGTACGTCCGGGCCAGCAAACGCAAACAGCGCCCGACGGACGCGACGAAGCAAACGAAAGAGGCACGATGGGCACGGTTGGGTTTTTGCAACCAAACCCCGGGTGATTGTGAAGGTGGCCGAGGATTAAATGCAGCAAAGAAAGCACCATACATAAAGCGAATGTGTGGCCGAGCTGCGCTGCTTGTTCCTCGCTCTGGCCGGCGCATCGTTTCGAAGGATGCGAAAGAAAAGATGCTGAGCGTCGTCATCTCACACCCTTGGTGACAGCGTAGCGCAAAAGGATATGCAGAGCGAACCATGCGTGCGTCCGTTTGTGTGTGTGTGCTTGCGTATGTATATACTGAACCGACTTGCCTAGCAACGGGATGTCCATATCCTTACAATCCTCATCCCCATACTACGTTCCCGGCCTACTTCTTTACCAAATGTTTCGGTGTTGGAGTGGAACTCCACTGTCCGAACCGGACGCTGCTGTATTCTAATATCCTTCACGAGCGGGACGAGATAGTCGACGAGCACATCTTTCTCGACGATGGCGACGATGACGACGTCGATGGGTCCGGATGGTTGATGGTACATGTTCTTAGTTTTTTGTTCATCCTCATCCGTCTGGCCCCAACCGCCCCAACCGGTGCGCTACATCGATCCAAGATGAATGGGATTCTCGCTGGGCTCTGGGTCGTTCTTTTGCCTCGGATGCAAAAGATGAACCGAACACCCACTATCCACCTCCGGAAAATCGGCTACATGCCATCGTACAAAAGAAGCGGAAGCAGGAACGGTGATTTGAGTAGCTCAATAAGCGAGGAACCGTTGGGTAAAATGAAGACGGAAATTACCAACACAGATTATGCACTTTAAATCGTGCGTGTGCAATTTATCCAAAATGCATCAAAAATAACATTCTTTTCCCATAACTATCTCACAAAATTAAATTAACACTGCTCAAAAACGACACTTCAAATAACTTCCCGCTGTGGCACGACGTAGTATTCACCTCTGTGCCAATCAAGCACAAACCTTTCTCCTGAGATATTATCGATTCATTCAAATAATGCAAAAAGGATTGTCCACTGCTGCTGCCGCAGCCCGTCCGCAGCGTCGCGTTCGAACCGAACCACACACCAAATCCAGTCCCGGTAAGCCGGAAATGATAGCCACTGGACTGGACCGAACGGATCGAAAACATAAATCCTCCAAGCTGTAACCGAAAGATTCGACGACGTTCTGGCCGGTGGTCGGTGCATAAGGTACCCCAGATCCGAGCAGCATTGGTGCAGAATATCTTGGTCATCGTCAGTCGTCCGTTCCTTGCAGATCTTGCTTTGCTCAAACCCGGACGGTGTTGTCCACGTACGGAACAAAGCAAGTCTTAGCCTGAACGGTGACGCCAACCAAGGGGGAGCGGGGGACGAGCACCAGAGCACGGAAGTCGATGAAATATCCTCATACGCATCTCGCATATCCCAAAATGCATCCACCAGGCACAACTCGGAACTGCTAACCGGACGGGTAAGCGATGGCAAGCTGGCAGGCAGGGCATACACTCATGTTATTCGGGAAGAAAATCTGCAAGACGGTACACGGTTACCCGTGGCAATGGCTATCCCGTACCGTTCACCACCGCACTCCGCTCCCCCCGTTGCCATCGTCAAGCGTAACCGCACACGCAGAAAAGAGTGCGTCCATCTCGGAAAACCCGTACGCACCACTCGCACACGCATGACGGGTGTATCGCGCAATATCTATGTACACCATCGGAACTGAAAACTAACCTCCCGCTCCCGCTGATTTTCCTGCACCCAACCGCCTGTGCCACCGGGTCGTCCAAATGGCAAAAGGAAAAGACGAGTGGGTTAAAAAGATGGTAAATAAGCTCGCTCGTGTGTTTGGGGTGCTTTGGGTACGTCTCGGGATTTCTAGAAAAGAGCGCGAGAGAGAGAAAGAAAGTAAAGCGAGAAAGCGAAATGATGGCGGGTAGGAAAAAAGACCTACCCTTCCATGCAAACTGCCCCATCGGGCGTAAGGGTTGCCAAACGAGAAAAACCACCCCGGTCACCACCCGACGGGAGGCCGGTCAGTTCGGTCAGCGCAAGAGGGCCGAGGCGCACGAGTTTCCGTCTCCCATTCCACGCTAGGCCAAGATTGAGATCCATTTTCGTACACATATACCCACGTACGCATACCGCGAAAACCCACCACCCACCCACCCACACACATCGTCATCGGACAACATCGCTGTACGTGTGCAGCGAGGACGAAACGCAATATTTAAAATGAGTTTGTCCCCGGCCCGTGCCCCGTCGTCCTTGCGCGCCGTGTGGTAGATGGTATTTCGAAAATCTATAATCTCGGTATCCCCCCTCTGGGTGGGTGGGTGGCGTTGTGGGGGGTGTGTAGATAGGGGAGAGGCGGAGAGGATATGAATGTCCTGCAGGGACGTTCAAGCACTGTGCCGGACCGTGTTTAGACGGTCGCCAAGAAAAGGTTCCGTTTTTCTCCGCCCATCTCTTTCTACGAAGCCCGGGCAAGGGTAGTTCACCTTCTGGAAAACGTGTGGAAATTTTCGCGCAAATTCTCACATCTCTTTCGCACCTGGTCTTGGCTTCATTGATGCTTTCCACGTTCCACCCTACTCGGTCACTATCCCAAAAAATCACCCCTTCCCTCCACCCTCCTCCCCCCCCCCAACACCACACCACCCCCCCTTGATATTCTTCTTCAGTGTCGGATGGACGGTTTGGTAGGAAAATGGCTAAAGCACCTGCCGCGTACGGTCGGGTCTTGCATCGCCGCTAGCGTTACTTAGCGTCAGCCACGAGAACACACAATTTCTCAAAACCCTAAACGCTCCGGTCGGTCCTCATCCGTCCCTTCCAGCCCCAAATCACACAAACACATCCGTTTCGCCCAAAACGACATCGACATCCACCGCCGAAAACGGACATTCGCATCGCTTTTTTCTCCACCACTCTCTCCCCCTTTTCCCCTATCTTTCCTCTCTCTCTCTCTCTCTTTCGCTCTCTCTATCTCCCTCGTTTCATCTCTCTTTCTCTCTCATTGCCATCCGAAAACCTTTAACGTCGATCGAAAACTCGGACACCACGTCGGTTTCCGATACTCACACAACCCGGCGACGAAGAAGTCGAGCACGAGATGGACACTACACACATCCTAAGGGTTGGGTGCGAGTTCTCATTCTCTAAAGCCCCCACCCCACCAGCGCATTCCCCCTTTTGCCATCGACAATCGTGACCATCGTCCGGTTAGTTCGCCCACACTCGCTCCAGGAGGGCGCATCGCAAGCATTTCGCCAATCAAGCGACGACGGAACCCCAACATCCGCACATAGGCAAGCGTACAAACTGACCCTTCCCGCCTTCCCACAACCACCACCATCCGGTCCGCAGCACCGACATCCTAGAAAGGACGAAAGCGGGCACGGTTACAACTACACTAGCAAATACATTTTCTTAGCTTTACTCACTGGTCAGTTTGTGTTTCGTGTCCCCGGTATCCAATGCCCTCCCATTTCTCTTACCCTGTTCTCTCTCTCCCCTCTCCCCTCTGCTCTCACCCTTCCCACACACACACACACACACACAAACCAACCCCCTGAAAAGTGCTCAAACATTTGAGAAAATGAAGCATCCTTGCTCCACCATCCACCAAAACCCAACGGCACCGCGACCGATCCCGAAAAACCGTTGCTAAGTGAGTCTCGTAAGGACACCGGGACCAAACGGCATCCTTCGTCGTCGTCGTCGTCGTCGTCATCGTCGTCGTCGGCAAAAAGGGGGAGAGGAAAAAAAACACACCACCACCGAACCGGTCCGGCCAACACCAAACAACAGGAAAAAGGACCAACCGAACGGGCCGGACCACGCACAAGAGTGAAAACGCCAATGGTCAGCTGATATGGACGTCGCCGACCGTTGTATTTATATAGGAACGATGGTCGATGATTGTGTGTGTGCGATAAAGCGAGCAAGACGATGACGCATCATCTAGCACCGGGAGTGAGAACGGTGATACGGCCACGGCATAGGAAAAACTCGCGAACTTCCAGCAAAAGCAACCAATTTTCCTCACCACGCACACGGGAAATCTTTTCGCTGTATTGGTCAGGGTTTCGGAAGAAGTCATACACAGCGAAGTCATTGGGGAACCCCCTCGAGCAGGGGTGGAGTGTGGTTTAGAAAGAGACGGAAAACGTGCGAGTGAGCAGGAACGCAGTCAAACTGCACGTGTCGACTGAGAGCGCACGTGCGCATCTCGCGTCGGTGGGAAAAGCGAGATGGGGCGAAGAAAAACCAAACGCAAAAAAAACCACCCCCTGGACGAAATCAACGTGACTCGTGTCTTGGCCGTCCGCTGTACATAGCCATTGTCCACACAGTTCCGGGAGATGCTGATACTGATGCTCTCCCACACCCACCGTACTTCACTTCCGCGCCATTATCACATGTAGGCAGACCGGGTCCACTTTTCCCGGAGATGGAAAGTCTTAGGAAATGCTGCTGTCCGAGCGGTTTCGTATGCATGCGCGTATGTGTACGCGAATAAAGAACGTTAGTAAATATGCGGCCTCATATTAGAGTGCGAGTGTATTGTAAGAAATGAAGTTTTTGCAAAACTTTCACTCCACTTGTCGTTTTTGCAGCATTGGTCTTGATTTAAACCGGGCATTTTCTGATAAATTAATTTAGTTTTTGTAATTTATTGTAATTTATTTCTTCATTGTGAACTTGTGTTTAATTTATTAATATTTAATAATTTTGAGTTTTAGTAAACTTATTACACTACATTTTAATTTCGTAATTTGACTATCAATATGGGGAATGGGGGGATGTGAGATTAAATTTAAAAAAAAACCTCTTAATCAAATTTAAACAAACACTCTCAAATATTTAAACACGAACAAAACTTCCCATCATCCCCTCACATATTCATCCATCAGATAAAAAAAACGGTATCCTGTAACGGTGTGCCTGTGTGCGTAGTTTGCTTCACGCTTTTTCGAGTTTTGAGTTTTGCTGTCCACCTTAAGAAACCGACATCGATCGACCAGAATCCTGCAGTACAACCCCTTGGAAGGATGCTGCATTATAAAAAAAAGCTGGCAACATGAGTGACCAGTCAAATCCTTCACATCGACACAAGATTTCACCCGACGGACAAAGGTTTGTGCGTGGGCCGTGTGTGTGTGTGTGTGTGTGTGTGTGTCTCCCATTTTATTCCCGTTCTATATTGAAGAAAAGGATGTAGAGCAACGGTTCACGTACGTCCAGTGTAAAAGAGGCACCCGAGAAGCGATGCGCGCGTACCCAGCACGGGACGTAATTGAAAGAAGCGATAAGACAAATGGACGATGAACGTGCATGACACACATGCGAGTGTGTGCGTACGACTATAATTTTTCTTTTCGCTCACCTCACGCAGTATGACATACCTTTAACGGCACGCGTACCGAGCGGGGAAAATTAATTCGTGTACGTATTTCCACCGCCCGATGGAGACGCATGGTGTTTTACGCGGAACGCACGTGTTACACACACATGAGCACCGTTGGCCGTGGCCTAAGCGTAAATACGTACCTAAAATGTCACTCTCATCTCCTTATCCCATCCCAACCATCGATTGACATCCGCTTCACCTTATAATCCCAAACCCCTCAATCTCCACCCCCGCGTCACAAACAATCCCAAGCCTCCTCTTGCCCTGTTTTAACTCGTCGTACCACGGCGTGTGGTGTGGCTGTGGCGACCACATTCAATATCCGCCGAGAAGGACAGTATTGTACGATGAGTCCAGCGCAAACCCAGCTTCTTCCCCTCCCCTGTAGCCGTCCCTTCGCGCGTGCGAATTCAACCGCATCGACGAAAAACATCCCGCGTCGGAACGTTTCCTTGCGTTCGGTCGAGTTCGCCTGTTAATCTTACCCTTCTTCGCGTGTACGCGGCTAAAGATACATGTGATTCGCACACACAAACAAACACACACACACACATACATCCACCAAAGTGTACGTATGAGAACGCAATCAACTCATCTCTCTAACCCGGTGGCCATCGGTACGAGTATTAGCTAAAGTATTCGGTTGGCCCGCTTCCATTTAAATGACGCGCGGTGGTTTTTACCACGCGACGTACAGGGCGGAGAAGGCCCGAATGCGTGGGGGTAAGGAAATTGTTACGGTACTACGCATCGCGTCCATCGTCCATGTTGCAGTAGGCAGCGAAAATGTGACCGGAAAGGATACACACTCTTGCAAGAATATTTGCGTACCCTTCTTGGTGCGATGCTCTGGCATAAACATATTCGTGTTGTCATTCCCAGCCCTGTGTGCTTCCACCACCATGTAGAGAGCGATGCAATTTATCCCGGCTCATCGTCGTCGTCGTCGTCGTCGTTGTCGCGACCCAGCGCAAATGGACAGACGATTTCGTTGGAGGCGACGCACAGACGGCAGAAGGATAGCATGCTTTATCCGTGAGCTTTGCTAAAGAAATTGGCAAAACTGTACTGCCTTATCCACTTCAATATCAAATCAAGTATGCCAAAAGCATTTATTTAGTCAAGCGAACTAAAAAGGTTTGAGATGGGTTATTTTTGGTTTTGGATGGTTGTACATGTATTTTACTTATTTGTTATTTTTAAAATTGTTAGTGTAGTATTTAAATAGTAAATTTAGGCGAATTTGAATTTTAAAATATGAAATACCAAATTATACGTGAAATAGAAAACAAACATCATAAGTAATAACAAGTCTTACGAGAGCTCCTTTTCTTACATACTCAACCAGACTAAGCCTCTCTCCACCAGGTCCATTGGCTTTATGTCACAGTACAAATCGTCCGAACGAAGAATGTCCCCCTTCCCCCTTTCCTCCCACTCCTTCTTTCCTCCAAAAACAGAAGGAAAAAAACACACCATTGCTACCAACGGCAACGCTGCAACGGCAGAAAATTGTTCAAAAATCCCTCCGCAGGCAAACATCTCGGAGGCCCGGTTCGCGAATCCGCTCCGGTGTAAGTGGTCATTTCTTCGCGCGCGCGAAACCTTCTCTGCGCGCGTGTGTGTGTGTGTGTGTGTGATTGTTTACGCTGTGGTTCTGCTGCTTCTGACTCGCCCCATCGCCAGCCCCGGCCATGTCCAGCATTGCACGAGACATCCTACAGTCGGGACCGCATCGTTCTCATCGTCGTCGTCCTTTGTCTTGCACTCAACTCACACATGCATAAATCTCCGATCCGCGTGGACGATATGCTCCCCCCCCCCTCCCTTCCTCTCCTCTCCCTCTTCACCCCTGCATAATCACACCCTGTGAGGTTCCGTTTTCCTTCGCATCACGGCTGCTCGTCTTGCGGCTCAGCAGCAGCAGCAGCATTCGTTTTGCAAAGCAAAAACGGAATCGCGGAGAGGACCAGTGTCCCGAAGTTTCTCTCGCACGCTTCGGTATGTGTGTTCCTCCCCCTTTATCCGTGTGTGTGCGTGTGTATGTGTGCGACGCAAACCAATACCATCGCAAACACGGCACGGACCGGTGTCCAAGGTGCAAGGAGAAATGACAATACAAACACCACCCTGCTGGCACCACCGCGCGTCCTCATTAGGTTTCTTCCCTCGCAAAAACGGACACACACCGTCCAGCCCCGTTCGTCTCACTGTACGTCCCGTCGCACCCGTCACCCCCTGCTCCACCCCTATATCGCGTACCGTCACCCTGCAAGAACTCGTTTCTCGAAGGATACCCATCGTAAGGCATTCTTCGATGGACATGTGCAGGTCCAACGGACGCACGGCACAATTGCCTGGAGGGTGATCATCTCCCTTTGCCATCTGAAATGCGCGAATCACTCCCCGCTTGACGCTACTCTCCCTTGCTCCTTGCACACATTTTCCCGCTTTCATGGTTTGTGTATTGGAAAAACGTCAATCGGCGATGACTGTCCTGCCGTACCCTCATGGGACGGTGGAATGACCGAAGAATCCAACGTGCCAAGGAACGACCAGCGTTTGTTTCATCCCATTCCATCCAAACGCGTATGCGTGTGTGTAAGCACACATCTGTATGCCGAAACCGTGTGGCTGGATGTGTGCTGTAACGAATTGAGCAGCCTTGCGGACGTTCGCGAAACAACTTTCTTTCGGCAAAGGTAACCGTGCGTCCCTCTAGCACGGAAACCGCGGAAATTCATAAGACAGGGGCAGGGTAAAAGCTGCACACACCTAGCCAGACACAGACACATGTGTGTAAACTGACCCCCGACCGTGAAGTGTCCGCTCGGGTACGGTACTTGGTCCGCCCGAAAAAGACGAAGACGTCGCGATCTTCTTCATCTTCTCGCTACGGGATTGCGCCAGACGCAGACCGCACAAGGACGAAACCGCGGGAGATGGATTGTGTTTTCCTGTTGGCAAGCAATTGCATGTTGCTCTTACTCGGCTGCGTCGTTCGCTAACTGCGACATGGACCGTTTAGTCTTAGGACTCAACGTCTTAGGCTTTGTATTTGTTTCTCCAATTATTTATTAATGGCTAAACAGGACATAGAATATTAGTAAATATTGCCGTCTTGATTGATTAGCCTAGCGCAATGTAAGAAAAAATAAGTTTCAAACTCATTCAGGATCTAGCCGAGCTTTGAACATAAACCACTCCAAATACTTAACGCCTTGTAAAGCGTGTGCTACATCCGTGTTCTAAAATTTAAACACTGTTCGCATTCCAAGAAGTTGTTTTAAAAATCACGTTATCCTGCCGGCATACGAAACCATAATAACACATACAAAGAGGAAAAGAAAGAAAACAAATGACCAAAAAATCACACACACGCACAAAACAATAAACGTTCACACCGCGTGCTTTCAAAGGTGCGTTTCCTGCTGACTACGAGTGTGTGTGTGTGTGTGTGGGTGGTGAAGAACAAGAAGTTGCCAACAGTAATGCCAAGTGGTGGAAAAAGGATATATAGCGGAACGGTATATAAACACCGCCAAGAGGTTGAATAGGAAAGAAATAGAAGATGGCTAAACTCGGACTGACCTCTCTCACCGTGCGGCATTGGTGTTTTGAGTGGTGGGGGAGGGCGGAAGGATAATGGTGTTGTTGGAGGGAATAGTTTGGCGTTGATGCGTGTTGCGATAGCGCGCGCATTTCGGACGTTACGCACCATTCGTAGCGGAGTCCCGCACGGAGAATCACGGTTTTTGTGTTTTTGCAACAACAAAAAACACAACACACACACACACATACATAAACACGTTGGACAGTATTGGACATTACATAGCGCTGTTTCCCTCGCACGCACGCGGTGTTTCGAGTCGAGTTTCCGGTGCAACACGCGCGCACACGGTTTTTAAGGACAGCGAGAATCCGCTGCCTTAGGCAGTGTTCTAGCAATGGTATATAGCAAAATAAGGATTAAAAAAATAATATTTTATTTAATAATTTAATACGCTATACGCCGTATTATCAACGTATGATTTGTTGCTAAAATGATATTAAGAAAAACATACTGCTTTTGATAAAAATAAAGCATTATTTCAACGAAAAAATGAACTTTACAAGTAATTGAATGTAATTTAATAGCAAATCAACAATATTTATGAAAAGAAAAACTAAGTTTAGAAGTAAAATTAATTTGTTTTTAAATAAAACAGGAATATTTGACAAATTCTTCCCTTCCTGTGCATTGGAACAGTTTGTTAAAACCACCGCCTAAAAGGCAGCGAAATATTCTCTAGGACAAAATTTCTCGCTCTCTCTCTCCCTCTCTCGCCCTTCTCTCATTTTTATCCTCCGTAGATTGCTTATGCTCCCGCAGGAGTGAACGGTGCGATGCGTACGTCGCGCGCGGATACACGATATTCCTTTCCCACTCGCGCGCCACATAAAGAAGGGAGAGCGCGACTGCTTCGGGTTTTCGCATCAGCGCGAGGCACACACACACACATCGCTTCGGCTCATCATCGGGGACGGCGTTAAGCGGACCGAACGGCACAACATCACCAATTGGTACGCCAATTTCAATTTTATTTTACGCGTGCGAGGCGAACGGTGTGTATTCTTCGCGCTCCGCTGCTGCTGAAAACGCGCCACACAACAAACACTCTTGTGCGCCCGGTCTGGGGCATCGGCATCCTTTCTGGAAAGGGCCAAGTTTTTTGGGTTATCGAGAAAGACCGCGAACACGTGCAAGGTAACAAACTAAAGAAACATGTGATTTGTGCGAACTGCTTTACACCACGGAGATTTGCGGTGGGTAGCGTGCTAATTTGGCGAGAATAAATCACAACTCGCGATGCAGTACAAGTTCCCAGTGTGGCATAAAGCAAATAACAACGTTTACAGTATTGCTGACCGGTGAGTTTGTGAAAATAGAGCGTGATAAAAAGAAACACAAAGTGATAAAGTACGAAAATTCCAACAGTATCAAAGTGTTCTACAAAATTTGCGCGCTAATTGTTTAGTGAATGATTGAATGATTGAAAAAAAGAAGTTTTGCAACGATGTAAGCCGGCGTTGAGTAAATACGCACACAAGACAAAGGTGAACATAAAATAAGTGAAAAGGTTGTCAACGCACATAGCAGAAGGCGAAACACGGCATAATGCACCCGCGTTTTTCGTTATCGGCTTTCCTATTGTGTCCGAGCGTTATCGGCTTCTTGTTCGCGATGGCTACTGTTGTGCGAAGCAGTTAGTGTGACCGATCTCTGCATCTTGTATTTTTTCCTGCATCTGTGCTGTGCTGTGCTGTGACCCGCATGGCGAACGCGCTTTCCAACCGGTGATCGCTCCGAACTACAACTACCGACCGACCGTTTCAACAGCACCCGTGAGGAAGCGGTAGCAGTTGGGAATAACGCGAACCAACGCCATCCTGCTAAAACCCGGTGCGAACGTACTGTCCGCCTGTCCATCTTCCATGGTTCGATAGCACAAAAGGCGCGATCCAGCATACCGCGTACCCGGTACAGTCACAGTAGTAGTAGTAGTAGTGTGTCACATTTACGCACTACACTGTATAGGTGGGGATCGCGTTGTGGATAGATCATGCGATAGAATAAAGCCGATGCGTGCGAAAAGAAGTTCACCCCTGCAAAAAGGACTCAAGACACACACGGTTGTACTGGCACGCAATCAGCCGTAAGCTACGCGCCAGTTTGGAATAAAAGTATTAGTGACAAAATAACAAAAGTGGCTACTGACGGTTCGCTTTAATATTAACGTGCGGTGTTTTGTCCCCGGTGTTCACGCGCAGGAGCGCATTGAAGTGTTGCTAAAGCATATTCCAGATCCGTGCATTTAGCAAACAACTAAATACAAAAGTACGGGCGATCAAGTAAATTAGAGAAGCACCGTGTGTGCGGATCGCATTAACGTGGTGTGCGTGTAAAGTTCAGTTCCGTAAGGACCCGTGCCGGGGTCAGTGGAGGGCATAACGGTGGAGGTAACCAGCGCCACCAGTAGTGTCCACGGGCTCGAAGGTACCGGCTTCGTACTGGCCCGCAATCGCCAACAGCATCCCCATCATCATCACCGGCAACGCCATCGCCTGCACGATCAGCGGCAGCACCCCGCGACGACGCACGCCAGCAACGCATCCTCCACCTCACTGGCAACCGAAAGGTTAATAACGTTCGGTAAAATTAGGAGATACCGGGAAACGAGTGCCGCCTCACCATCGTCGAGGACGTCGCCGGCAACGCCAAGTGCACGTAAGTTTCCCATTCCCTTCCGGTCTGGTTTTGGAAAGCATTCCTTTTCCCACCTTACTGCTTTACTGTGTTGATGAAGCATTTTGGTTGAATTTTGTAGATGCTTGCTAGCCAACGTGTATAATGAGGCGCTTTACTTTCGCGTCATTGACGGGGAATCAGCGGGGAAACCATTGAAGTAAGGAATCAACGTGACAGAATCAACAGATGGGTTCCGCGCACTACCACATCCTCACAACTGCTTGGTAGTTGCTTATCGGCAACGCCGCTATTCCCAGTACGAGTTTAAATCCACTATTTAAATGGACTTGAAGAATGAACATCAGATGTTCGTCTAGCAGTCTATTAGCGCTCGTACACGAAAAGGCACGAATTATGGCTAGTAAAAGCACAGCACGGTGGAATCAGAACTGGGCCATGCTTTAGGAGAACTTGCAGTTCTATTGTGGTATAATTTTGTGGGCTTGACAGTCAAAGCGGTTCACAAGTGTTCACCTCAGAGCAGACCTTCACCAAAGGCTGGTGATGAACATAGGTGGGCAGGTATATTTCACCCAGAAACTTTGAGCTCATTTATTTTCTCCACCACCTTCTGTAAGGACACATGCTTACCCATTCGAAGGTAGAAACGCACAGGTAACGCGGTGCCCACACGCGCAAAAAAATCATACTGCTTTCAAGAAGATTAGCTAACTTGTACGAAACCATCGAATGCCGGGATGATGGTGTGGGAGTTGGCAGAAGTTGTTGATCAAATTTCTCAGTAGGCCGTAAGGTTGCTAGGGTCAATGAACTCTGGCCACTAATTAATCATGGTAAATTTTCCATTTCCCAAGAAGGGCGGTTCAGCCCAACGGCACGAGCACTAATCTTTGGGCAGTACAAATACCTGCCCGTCATGCAGCTGCTGAATTCGCGATGCTTTTGTGCGCTGTGTTTTACCCCAAAAGAAGCATCGAAGCAATCGATTCGCCTCGAGAGGGCCTCCGAAATGGAGAGCAAGGGGCCTCACCAAAGAGCAGCAATGACATCCTCATCTTATAACAACGCTGAGCGCAACCCCCAAAATGTGCCAACCGTTTCCCTGCGAAGTGTACGATGTCACGGCGGGTAGCTAAACAACAGCCGGGCATGAATTGGGGATGAAAAAGGGAATAAATTCCCTGCGCCTCTGACACACATACGCGCGCGACTACCTAATTTGTGACGGCAGTTGACGGTTGTGTTGTTTCGTTGGCGTTTTTTTTTTCGGCTGATTTTTTCTACCCATACCGGGACGGGGTTGTCTTTCTGGGTTTTCACTACATCTTGAGTTTCGTTTTTTTTATATATATATATACACTCACACATTATCCTGTTCCCCTTGTTCCTGCAAAAATGACGCATCGTGCAGTGAGAAAAAAAGGTGGCGTTGGTGGTGGTGGTGGTGGTGGTGGTGCATTTATTATGGCCGGTCAGCACCACCAACGGAACAGAAGCAGCAAAAAACGAAACCGAAAATAGACCCCGAGACGCGAAACTGTCCGCGCAGCGTGGCACACGGTCGGCAAAGGTAGGCAGAAGAAGGCAGGGACACAGAGAAAACGAGCTAAAATCTCGTAATGCGCACCGAGGGGTACACGTTTATGCCGTTTTTTTTTGTCTTTCTCCCTATCCCTTTTTGCTGGACTGTGTTTCACTCGACATCGGGCTTGGACACTTTCGGGGTCCTTCGACTTGTTTTTGGACGACGGAACCGGCACCGAAGCCTGGAAGTACATCGGCCTTTAGGGGGAAGAGTTCTTGGAACTGTCGACTGCAACCGCGTACGGTGCCGCACACGGGGCTTGACACGCCGTTCTGCCGTCGACGTTGGTTTTGACGGCCGCGACGCGTGATAATGGGCGGACACAGCAAAGAAAACCCACGTCCAGCACATGACCAGGCTGGGCTAGCTGGGGAAGACGGGCAGGGAAGTAGGGCAAAACGGGCGACACGGGCAAAGTTCAATCCAAGCACGCTCACACTCGCGGATCGGATGTCCGAAAACTCTTATCCTTCCCGGGGTTTTTTTTTTTTTTTTGGTGACCGTCGCCAGAAAAGAAGCAGCGACCCTTCTCCCCTCTCTCCTTCCTTCCTTCCTTCTGCCACAAAAGCCTGCTTGGTTCTCAAGAAAAGTCCTTCGCGTACGATGGTGGCCATACAAGGGTGGTCAGGGAGCCTTCGTGAAGCAACACACAGAAAATGGGGAAAAATAAATAGAACCGAAAAAGGAAAAACGGACACGACAGCCACGTACCACATGCTGTGTATGTGTGTTTATGAGGGGAGGGGGGATGGAGGGTGGAGGGTGGAGGGTGCAAGAAAGGCGAGAAGGGAGAGTGGATACTGTGCAGCGAAAAATGGACGCCACTGCACAAAAATCCAAAACACATCACCCACTCTCCTCCACGCTCGCTGCCTCCTCCTACCCTCGCCGTACGCGAAAGGACATCGAGAGAAAAACGGAACCTTTTCGGATCCTTTTTTTTTCGCGGGAGACTAACCTTCCACCTTCTCCGTGACCTCCACCGACTCACCAAAACCCCTCAAGCCCGTAGGGGTTTGAATGCTGCGGAAGAAAAGTACGAAGCGAAGGGCCCTGCAAGAGGTGGCCAGGGGTAAAATGAATTGGTACAGCGATGGGAGGCGGGGTAGCAAGTCGTCTAGGGAGAAATGCGGAATCTTGCCACCATAAGTCGCTAACGGGAAGGATGATGCTGCTGCGGGTTGAGGGGGGAAAAACCGAGGTGCCAGACGTAGGGGGAGAGAGAAGTCGTGTCCACCGCTATGTGTATGTGTGTTGCGTTTTCCGATAGGTTTTTCTTTTGCTACTCGCGCTTTTTCTTCCTCTTTTTTTCTGATTCCGTCTTCGTGCTGAGGTTCGCTTCCTTCCAACTCGCCGGTGCAGGACATCGTGCAGGACTTGGAGCGCTTTTTCACTTCCTTCAGCCTTACCCACGCTGTAATGCGGCACAGTTGACCAAATTACTAACAGCGAAATGTGACGCGAAAGGAAGAACCGGGAAGATGGCGCGCCGAGTGGTGACGAAATAGTGAAGACTTTTTTGGGAGCGTTCGTCTAGCAGATGGGAGCTGTTCAGCGCTATGGGTGAAGCTGTGGAGTGTGTAGTTTTTTTCTGGTCACTTTCTCTTTTCGTTGCTCTTTATTCTTCACAACCACAAGGCTTTACCTTAGAAAAGTGCTCGGAACGTTTCTACCCCTGGGCTCAAACTACAAACTCGGCTACCATACCATGTGCCACGGACTTTCTGGAGCCCCGTATAAGGTGTTTAAGCTTCTATGGCAACCACATCTCCTACTGGCCGGTGGCCATTTTCGGTGGCCGCTCTAGGCCCTTCTCCGGTTCTTCGTTTTTTTTTTCGGAAGATTTTCGTTTTCAGACCGGTGCTTGCTTTTTGTCATCTCAATCCACCGATGTTTCGCGATGTGTGTGGGTGTATTGGTTAGCGGATTTTGTATTTTTTTTTGCCTTCAGGGCTACGTCCTGCTGATGACGAAGCATAGAAATCCTTGCCACTTGGTGCCTAAGATACTGGCTCTTTACAGGTCAGTCTTGTTCAGTTCGCATTGTTGGACATCGTAGCGCAACATGTCCAGTCGATCGTGTAAATAAATCGATTTAATCAGTAAGCCTCAGAAGTTATAATTCAGAAAGTGATAATTTAATGGCAGAAAACCAGACTCAACCATGTTACATCTGTTCTTGTGCTCTAAAATGAAATTGATCTCCAGACGTTATTGGTTCTTCATAAATTAAGAAGCCTAGATGAGAATGGAATATCTGCTCACAAAGAAGCATAAATTTACCCCCAAATAATTATTACTCACAACTTCAACAAGAGTTAAGAACGTTATACTTCTTTGTTTTTTTTTGCATGTATACTTATGCTCATGCTACCCTGCTTGCGTACCAATTAAAGGACCTCGCACCGCCACAGCGCCCTTATTATTTGTGACGATTTTTTATTCCACACCCACCTGCTACCCCTGCAAAGTGTCCTTACGGTGGCTTTGAAAAGCTTATTAGCACTAAGACCAAGGTAAAACGAAGAAATCCTCTACCCAACGTCCCTGCATTAACGTTGGTCCTTGCAGCTTGATATTTGAAATTATGCACCTTTTGGCTCGCTGTTCCCCTTTCCCCCTACCTTTTCTCTCACCTCCCGGTTTGTTCGCACACACACACACAGGGGAGAACCCATTTGCACGCATACACCCCTTTCGGGCAACATTGGCGACGACAGTGGCGCACCAAACCGGATGGACATCGCGTGGGTCCTGCTCCGTGGGGTCGTTGTCGCCATGGTGTGTAAAGTGTCGCTCGCACACACAACACGAGCGAACGGAAGTCGATTATCCTCGGTTGCTTGCACTTGTGTTCAAAGAATGGTTTCCCCCCTTTTTACCGCAACAAAACCAGGCACGGGAAGGACACCACCAACAGCAAAAAGAAAAAGAAAGGAAGGGCTCACACGGTGTGTCTGGCCGCGAAGTTTCACCTTTCTATTGATTTTGCCAAGAGCGGCACGGAAACCGCGTCGCGAAACGCGCGTCTTGCGATCGTGTTCGAGCGGGGTCCGTGCCTTGAAAAAAAAACCCCGTTAGAAAACGACAATTTTTACTTCGCGCCATCAAAGCCCAAAACACAGCCACACGGGCAAAAAAGGCATTATAACAAAGGGAAAAAAACGCACGCAAGGTGGAAACAAGGGAGCTTCTGCGTCCGGAATGAAGGGTTCGTCCTTACTGGGGGAGGGACGTTGTGCGAAACCTGTATTTTGTGGCGACTGGTCGGTTTTTTTGTTTCAGTATTTGTGATGGAAGAAACGGAAAAGAATCGCGAGCAGAGTCCCTGCATTTATGGAGCGTTCCTACATGCGTTGTTTTTTGTGTTGTTGTTGAGAGTTCCATACAAGCAGCGCCCAATAGAATGTTTTGCAAAAGAGCAAGGCAGAGCAAGGGGGGTGGAACAAAAAGGGTTAAAATGTTAATTTAACAATTTATTAGAATATTTTTTTTGGTTATTCGCCACTCGCCGGGGGTCCTTATTGTTACCTGTAACGGTGGTTCCCCACACAGGCGACTCACTGTAAAGTTGCGTATGCTGCGCTAAATGCATTTTTGCATTTCGCTAAATAGCGGTTCGACGCGTCTAATATTTATCGACAAATTAAGGGCAGATGGGGGAGGCAAGGGGCGATAAAAGAAAAAAAAGCCCAAACACACACGCCAAAAACCGTTATTATGTTCATTTTCGTTTGCTTCAAGGGATCGATTGATTCACCCATTCCCCCAACACACCCAACAACTTCCCCCAAGCCTCCCAAAAAAACACACAGACCCCGACCGAAACTATCGAGAGCTGAGCGCTCTGGTGGTCAATTATTTCACCCCCTCTCCTTGCTTTTTTTTCTACTCTCCCTACCTTTTCTCGTACCTTCTTATGCGGTTATGCGACCGGCCTTTTTAAAACACACGGTGCAGCCGAATTAGACGGTTTGGCGAGACGAATGCTCGATATGCGGAGAATTTCGCTGGAAACGTGAACTGCTTCTTCTAATTAAGAGATGGAGCTCTAGTCTAATGCACGGGTTTCCCTTCATCTGCAGCCTTCGAAGGACCACTTTCCTCGCGGATGGATGGATTCGCGTTTGCGTTTTTTTTTCTTTGTTTGCTCCGCTTTGGTTCTACCTCTCCGTGTTTTTTTTTTTGTTGCATCGCAGCAACTCGATCGCGATCATCATTACTTCGGTTTCGGGTTGACCTTCGCCAGGGAACGGACTTTCAATTTGCGTGTTGGCGAAATTTACCGTTTTTCGCTCGTCTAAATTCGCTATCACGGAGACGATGTCCTCGGGCTATAGACCATTATTGGAGACCGAACCGTCGCCGTTTCTACCCTTTTGTTGTTGTTTTTTTTCAAACCTTTTTTCTGTTGCTTCGGAACATCATTAGGATACGGCGATGTGAGGAGCCTAATCAATGCGTCAAAAGTGCGGCAGCCGAAGAAATTAAGTCAATTATGAAAATCACGCCATACGCATCGTTTGACACACGCGGCAAGGTTTTTTTTTTTGTACACTGAGCCCCAACGCTTCACGAGCAGAGAACAAGAGTTTCTTGCAAACATTTTTACGAAACGCGAAAGGAAATTTAAGGTTTTCAAGATTTCAAGGAAGGAAGTCAACGCCGGGATGCATATTTATGCAAATAAAGTTTAAGATAGCGTCTGATTTCTGACCCCCTAGCCATCGTGAGATTGTTTCGAAATATTTACAAACACGCAAAGTTGATATAAAATAATTTGATAATCGCGATATTTTCAAATTTGGAAATATATCAGAATTATTAGCCTGCAGCATGATGTGGGACACACATCAAATTGCTTCTCACAAAAAACTCCGTAAAGTAATGCCCATTAGGTGGTAACTGTCTTGAGAAGATTTTAAAAGTAGTTTAGTGTATTATATTGTTTATAATGTGTGTTGATCGATGATAGTTTTTCGAAAGTTGGAAAAGAACGGTGCCTCAAACAACGTCACGAAAAGATTTTATGCAAACAGGTGGAAAAACGTGTGAAAATGTGTGTGTAAGTGTAAATGGGGAGAGAGACAGAGATGCGGCAGCGTCCTTTGTAGAAGCAACATGAGGACCCTACGAACTTCTAACCAGATCTAGTTTCGAGCCGCTATTTTTTTCCCCACCTTCGTACCCTAGGACATAAACCCTCCAAACGCACCGACACTAAAGTTCATTGAAAAATACTGAACTAATAATTATTGTTTAGAATGAATCCGAATTTGGTTCCAAGTCCTCGTTTATGTTTTTCAACCAATTCTAGTAGAACTACATGTACTACTGGACAACAGCTAAAGTTATTAGTTTTCTATTAGACCACAAAACCATTCAGAACCGGAACAGTTCATGTTCCGTTGCAATTATTCCCATATTTATCATACGAATTAGAATACGATTAAAGTAAAAATAACGAATAGACTAAAGGAATGAAAAGCAGTTTCTCACTCGCTCTTCTAATAGTTAGTGTTATTTATATCAAACCCTCCCATCTTGAAATTTTAACATATTTCAAACGAAAATTACCCCACAAATTTCGGAAACGAAAAACAGCACAGAAAGATGGAAAGTTTTAGCCAGTGCAGTGACAAATACAAACCAATTCATTTATGACTTACACAATATGCGAACGGGGGAAGTGTCGGCTGGACGTGTCGGCTGGCCGGTGTGTGCGTATTGTGTCGGAAAAGCATAAAAGCATGGAGGAGAAAAATATAATTAACTGCCAACCTGTTGCATGCACCATCGAGAACGAGAGTGCCGGTCGTCGACTGACAGCACAGTTTGCCTTTCGACCAAAATGGCGTGGACTGGGTGGAGGTGTGGGGTGGTGGGTGTGGGAATAGGTTAGTTATGTGTTGTTATGTTGCCTTTATGTAGCCGCACAACAATGCGCTCACTCAATGCTTCGCCCCACCCTTTCCTACCATCTCTGTCGTCCTCCGAATGTGGTTGTGTGTATGTAGGTGGGCAAAATCGATGTTGTGCTGTTAAAATGCTTAGGGACGATGATTATATGATGGTGATGCTTCCAAAGACCACTGTGGAATGGCATGACTAAAAGGGCTCAAGTCCGGCAGTCGGCAGAGTTCACACCGTCCGGCAGCAACAGACAATCGAGCAGACGCGCTTGCAAACGCTTCCAACTCCTTGACATTTCCTCCATCAACTGCATCGAACAGTAGTGTAGCGGTGGATCAAATCACAAACAAAGCGCTTACCGTACGGCAAGGGAAGGGACCGAGAAGAACCGAGATAGCACGAAAACAAAACTTCAGCCAGCGATGGCAGAGAAACAAGCGCCAACCGATCCAAATCCTTGGAGGCCGGGAATGCCGACACGAAAACGGAAACATAAAGCGGAGAAACCATAAATAAATCAAATCGTAAAAAATACACATAACTTTTATCGGATGTTACTGGTGTTGCTACTACTTCGTCCGATTTTCCCGGGAAAAAAGGACCTCAACCTCAAGTGGAAATAGAGAGCCGATGTGTGTGTGCGTGTTTGTGAAGCTGTGTGGTTTGTCTGGTTAAGTCGGTTCAGCTGTTTTTCGACAAAACCCCCAGACAACGGCTAATACTGGCCTCATCCACTACATAACTACTATAGACGAGATTCGAGCCACTTACACTCACCCCCTTCAACACGGATACACATACACATCTTTTCTTCCGGTCTGGAGTGAAAAGAAATTCTTGTTTTTTTTTTCTTTTTTGTTGGTTTCATTGAATGTTTCCTCCCCATAGAACATTCGTCTGCTAACGCTAACCATTTGTTGATGGTGATCCCCCCACCCCCACCTCCCATGGCAGTCGTTTGTTGCTCTACCGGGTGTGCCGGACAGCGATGGTGAAATGAAATCCAACAGGATATTTTTCCTTCAGTTTTGCTGTGTCCCTTTTGTCTGTGAAAAACGAAATGAAAGCGCCGTCCGAGCGTTTATTTTCCTGTCTGGAGATGAGCGAATCGGCAGGCCAAAAGAACGTAAGACAGAGTGGAGAAAGTCTTGTACACGCAAACACGCGTGCATTTTCTTCCCTTCGCCTTTGTTTCGCATGCAGCGATTGGCAATGGCCTTGCTGGTTAAGCGATTGTTCCCGCTTTTTGTGCGTGCTAATAAGGTGTGGTGCGTAATTATTAACGTAGCTTCTTTTTTCGTAACCGTCGCATGTATATCATTATCGTAGCGGGGTGTCTTGTCTTGCAGTGCTTGCAGTTAATTAAATAAGGATTGAAAATGATAATGTGCCGATAATATGCACATGCCAGACATCGGAAGAAATTGATAGACCAAAACATAAACACCGGTAGCGTGTGAGTGTGTGTGTGTGTTTGTGTACTGTTGCATTAAAGGTCATACCAAAATTACATACTAAAATTCTTACCGTGGAATAAAAAAATACTATTTAGTCTTTCAATAATCTAAAGCACCTTAAGAACTTTAGTAAAATAAATGTGTACCTTTATACACACAACCTGCTGTAGGTTGCAACCAGCTGTTCGTGTGGGGAAAAAAAGGTCATGAACAATCAAACAAAATCCTACAGAGAATAATTGTAACGAACGACAATAGTAACACTTCCCTCTAGATGTGTAACAGCAATCGTGTGATACTTTCACTTTTACTCCCTGTCCAAGGGCAAAGGCCCCGGAAATGGGGGAAAATAGAACAAGTAGAAAACACCTCCCCCCCACTAGACATTGCACAGAATAAAAATCCATTCCATTCCGTTAACTCGGAGTCGGACTCGGGGAGGGAAAAGAATGAACGGGAAAGTGCCCAACCCCATCACACAACAATAAATTTCAGTAACGGAAAGTAAAAGTTTTTTTTTCTCTGTTGCACTTCTCCCTGCACCAACTAGCTATACTCTAGGACGCAGTACTTGCAACTTCATGTGTGTGTGTGGGTGTGTATGGCTGTGTAGTTTGTTGATATGAATTAATGTGAGGAAAAGTGAATTTTTCCCTCACTGTCACGGTCAGCAAAGAGAGAGAGAGAGACGATATGGTGTGGTTAGTTTTCTTTTTTCGCCTCGTGGCGTTGTTTTGAAGGATTTCACTTTATCTCCCCCTTCACGCCACGCCATTTTGAAATTTTCCGACCCAATGTCCGATGTTGGCTAGTCCTACGAAGAAGGCCAAAACGTGCTGAGCATACTTGATAGTAGCATAATGCGCTAGCACGGCTGAAGTTTTGTGGCGTCGGTTAGAAGATGGCTTTGGATTTGTTACTCCCGGGGTCATCTGGATGATGATGATGCAAAAGGAAGAAAGGAGAAATAGCAAAAACCCGACATAAATAAAAAAAAATACAACAGACACAAACATCTCAACCACACAATGCATTCGACCCCGCCAGACAGCATAAAAATAGGACAAACCGAACAGATCCTTGCCCGCTTTTCCGTACGGGAGCGCGGCAGAAGTAAGGAGGAAAAACAAACGTATTACATAAAAATTGCAATTGCAAAAGATGTGCCCGAGACTGCTCTTCTCTCCCATCCTTCCCTTTGCTTGTGTGCAGTTTTTAGCACCTTAACACACAACAATAGACCACCTCCTGATCCACCACCTGCGTTTAGTTACACTTTGTGGATGAAGCGAGACATTGGGACATTGCTTGCTGCATAAATCAGATGTAACAACAACAAAAACGTCTTCTGGGGCAGCTTTATGCGGCAACACTTCTCGTTCTAACCAACCAGCAACAACGGTTCTTGGTGGCATATCCTACACGTGGTCCGGCTTGGTGCGCATGAGAGTACTTTTCCCTACATTTTCGGCATGATTCGATTTCGGGATCGGGATAGAATGCAAAACAAGAACAAAAACACCAAAACACACACAGTTTAGACAACCGGGGCAACCCCTTCAAACGAGCAGAAAAGACATAAAAAAATATTTCCCCCACCACCAACACAACGCGCACAACATTTTTTACATAATGCGCTTTTTTTGTATTTCCGTTCAGTAAAAGTAAGAAAGAGCAAAGAAAATTCTCAATTAAAACGAAGCGAAAAAGGGACAAACTGCACGCAAAACTGCAGCTGGACTGCAGCTGGTGATGCATTCGTGCGCGGTTGTGGGTGCTCCAAACAGCATGGGTTTCGTGTACATAAGTGTGCGTATGTGTCGTTGCTTTATGTGCGAAAATTTGTAAACATCACAACACACCGAACACACGGTCGCGAGAGGCGCGCACAGCGGGAGCGGAGGGATAAAATCGACGAGAGAGCCAGAGAGTTGCCATTAAATTAATTCGAGAGCAATCGTAGTGCTCGAGCCAGCGGTGTGATTCTCCCGTACGCTCGCGAGTGACTCGCCGTTTTATGAATGAATGCGTAACACCTCCGGCATGCCGAGCAGCCGAGTGTTTTTCCCCTATCGCATCGGGCCCGAATTGCGTGAGTTCCCTTCCATATCATGGAGGGAGGGAGGAAGGGAGCTGCAATAGTGCAACCCGGTGGTGTTCCCCTGTAGCATTAAAAATCTTCCTTCTTTTGTGAGCTTCCAAGCTTTGCTGGGGTTCTGGGGAAGGGGGGATGGCATCCTCTCACCGGAACGAGACAGGCTAAAGTTGAACGCAAGCGAGACACCACGATACCCACGACCGGAAACATCTCTCGATTGGTCAGCAACTTTTGGGGAGCCTGCTGTCGATGAGACGCGCGCAGCATAAAATGCACCAGCATACGGAAAACCACCCCAACGGCCGCCTCAAGTGTAAGCAGTTCGGCTATAGTAATCGCATCTGCTGAAACATGGGGCAGCATCGTGCATGGAGGAGAACACATTGAGCTGGCGATTCCGAGAGGGAGGCGAAAAAAAAAACGCACGAGAAAGCGCGCATTTTCACGCGCAAGGGG
This sequence comes from Anopheles moucheti, assembly GCF_943734755.1. Classification (NCBI taxonomy): domain Eukaryota; kingdom Metazoa; phylum Arthropoda; class Insecta; order Diptera; family Culicidae; genus Anopheles; species Anopheles moucheti. The sequence continues at coordinate 31,213,679 of NC_069140.1, forward strand.
AAAAGTTTCCGGTTTTTCGCAATGTTGGGGTTTTTCCTTCCGTTTGTTGTTTCGGTAGGCGGTAACCATTAACGTACGATACCACATAAGGCCACGTGTGGGGTGTACTGTGCACACGCAGTTGGATAGATTTTCACAAACCTCTAACCATAACGGATGTCCCCGAAGATATAACGACTGGCCGTGGTGCGTAGCCGTTATTGGTTACCGATTTGCATATTCATCTTAATTGTGCGTTGGTACACACGAGTGTCGCGGTTGGGTTGCGATTTGCGGATGCGTAAACTACGTACACTATTGGCTGATTCGAAGTTGGTGTATGCATGTACTGCAATTATTCGTATATGCAAAAAGAAACAAGTGTTTCACCTCAATTGCTTGGGAACGTTGTGCAAAATTCTCAGATGTTTGGTTATTTTTATAGTAAGTTAATGTTGCTCACAATATTGTTCATGATATACTAAATATAGCCAATGATTCAAATGTCCAAAACAGTAATACGATAAGCTAGTTCCAAGGTGATAGTGATATAAAAAGTCTTAACGATGTCGTAATACGAAACAATAAAAATATTCCTTTTACACACCCACAGAACAAGACTAAAACTAAACCACAATCTCTATTTCTTGCTTGTCCCCATTGCAGAATCGCTTCTGATGATGATGATGGCCACTGCGACGAAGGGCAAACGCCCGCTCCGTCACCTCACGGCGACGGATAAAATCGACGCGATCCAGCGTATTCACGACGGTGAATCGAAGGCGTCGGTAGCGCGGGACATCGGCGTGCCGGAGTCGACGCTGCGCGGCTGGTGCAAGAACGAGGAGAAGCTACGCTACATGTCACGCCAGTCGGTGGAAAACGCGGAAAAGCTTAGCAACGAGGCAACGGCAGCCGCTCTAACGGCGGCCGCCGCTGCCGAGCTGTTCAGCGGACCGCCGGAAAAGCGGCTGAAGCTAGAGTCGGCCATGTTTGGCGGCAATGGCAAGCTCAAGTATGACGACAGCTTCTACAAGGTGGCGGCCGCCGCCCGTGGCTCACTTAACGGGCTCGATCTGTCCGGTGGTGGCGGTGGCGCTGGCAGTGGAGTCGACAAAACGGGTCCGCTCAGTGTGTCCGGTGGGGACATTATCATGAACGGGTTGACCGGCGCTTCGGCGGCCGACTTTAGCCAGTTCGCGAAGACGGCGGCCGAAATTACGGCACTCAGCAAATCGAAGGCGTACGGTGCGGATCTCAGCAAACACCATCACCACGGCGGCGATCCAACCAAATCCGATCACCACCTCTCGATGGCGGCGATCAGCCCGCTGACGAGTCTCAGCCATCTGTCCGGCATGTCCGGGCTGGGGCAGAGTCCGCTAGCGCTTAGCTTCAACGATATCGCCACCAATCTGAATCTGATCGCACAGCTCAACAACAATCACAACCTTGCGACCATGTCCAGTTTGGCCGGTGGACTCAACACGGCGGCAGCTGCAGCGGCGGCCGCTCAATCGCTGCGCAACGTCCGCCCGAAGGGTTCCGGCAGTTCGGCGGCCAACAACAACGGTGCCGGTGGTGGGGCAGGAAATGGTCGAGGTAGCAGCCTGCAGGACAACGGTAACGGTGGAGGAGGCGGAGGAGGAGTAGGAGCAGGTGGTGCATCCGGTGCCGGACACAATACGGACAAGTCGTCGTCGGGTGGCAATGCGACCGTTCCCTCGCTGACGGTTCGCAATCTGGCCAAGCTGCAGCAGCAGAAAAGCTCGTCCGGCGAGCTCCTCGGTAACGGTATGCTTCACCAACAGTCCCACGCTGCTGGCTTATCTAATCTGTCTGAGCAGTATAGAAAATCCAGTAACCAATCTAGCAATCCCGCCACTAGTACACCCACTACAACAACTACCAATGCTTCCGTAGGTCGTGACTCGAATGCCGCCCCCGTCGACGATGCGCTCTGGTACTGGCTCAAGTCTCAGCAGGCGATGCTCGGTCTGAACAATCTGTACACGGCGTTACCCCGCACAGCCAGCCACAGTCCACCGACGCCGCCTCCGCCGATGGGACTCACAGCAGTGACGGTCGGTGCAGGATCCCCGAACCACGCGCAGACGACACTACCGCCGACGGCACACACACCACACACACCGCCACCACCGCTAGTGGGTCCACCGCTCGTCAGTACACCCCAACCAACGCCACCATCGTCGGCACCTTCGCTTACACCGGAGGATACGAAGAACTCGTCCTGGTTCTGGCAGTGGTACAAAACCTTCGGCGCTTCGCTAATGCCGGGTGGTGGTGGTACGGCTGGAGGGGCCGGCAACACTGCGGCTGACAGCAAGCAACACCTGCGGGAACAGCAGCAGCAGCAAGCCGCCCAACAGGCAGCAATTGCCGCCGCACTGCATCACCACAATAACAACAACTCGCTCAGCCAGCAGAACCAGAACAACAGCATCTCCGGTCCGAAGGGCAACGGTGGTGCGGCAGCAACGGCTGCTTCCCTGACGGCGGCCTACGAGAACATCCTGTACTCGCAGTTGACCAAGGGTTCATCGGCGAACGCGGTCGACACGCTCAACAACAATCATCATCACCATCTCAATCATCATCTCACTGCTCATCTGAAGAACGAACCGATGGATCTCAATATGAGCGGTGCGAACGATGTCGAATCGAAGCCAGAAGATCTTTCGAACCATCACGGTGGCAATGGAAAGGATCGGAGCATTGTTATCGGAAATGGAGATATGCGACGATCGCGATACCATCTTAACTCTCCCAGTCGACCTTCGTCGGCCTCATCGGTGGCGTCTTCTGCGATGAGTGCGCATGGATCGCGGGACGGAGGCGAACGCTTGATGCCACCGACCCTGGCACGTGCTTCCGAAGATCGCGAAGAGGACGAAGCAGCCGCTCTCGATGACAGTGAGGAGCGTGATTTAAAATCATCCATTGCCATAGCAGTGGAAGCCACATCCAGCGATGGAGTGGACGAGAGTGGTCTCAAAGCAGAGGTCGATGAAGAGGAGGAAGACCGGGAGGATCGTAACGATAATGATCAGCGTGTGACTGAGGACGAGGAGGCAGTTGCTCTGGAGGATCAGGAACAGCTGTCGGAGAAGGAGAGAAAGCGTCAAGGCTTGAAACGACGCAGATGTTCTTCGGCGGAGCTCGTCGAGGCGAAGGAAGCGCTCGATAATATTCTGTTCAGCGGCAACAGTAACGACCGGTGCTCCACTGTCAGCAGTGCAGCCGCATCTCCACCACCACCACTGCTGCCAATGGCCGTTCGGGAACGTTCAACCAGCCCGATGGCCGGTGCAACGCTCGATGGTGAGCACAACGGCGATGCGGATGCCAAGGGCGATACGACCGGGGACGATGCGAAGAGCGAAACATCGGACGACTCGAATCACCACCAGCGCCAATCGAAGGTGGCGTCCGTAGCCGTAGCAGACATCCGCAACTCCGCCGAGGCAGTGGAACACGGTGAAAAGTTCCTAAAGTGGCTCGAAGCCTGCAGCGACCCGAACGTGACCGCAATACAGGTGATGCAGTTCAAGTACCTGCTCAACAGTATCAAGCTGAGCGCCGAGCGGCAACTGCAAAGTGCCGCGGCGGCCAGTACATTGACCGGCAACGGTCCCGAAGAACGCACCCGCATCCGGAAGCGCAAGTAAAGCAGAAAGTCCTGTCGATTGAAATGGAACCTCGTACGGGAATCGTTTCGTGCTTGATGTTGTACATAATGATGTATGTCTGCCCAGCACGTGTGCCGTGTAGGATATTGTTTAGGTTTATTCTAGAGAAGGGCGGCAGGGCAGTGGGTTTATATTTTTACCATAAAATAAACACCCTTTCTATTGGGTGAGTATTTGAAAGGTACTTGCCACGCCTAGCCACATCAGGGCGATCTACGTTAAGTAGTTAAATTTTTTCATTTTTATACATTCCCCAACAAAAGAAAAGCTTCAATCTAGAAAGGACAGAGTGACTTTAAGATATTTTTGTTCTTTTCGTTAATTTTCCCGAGTTGCGTCGTGTCGAAGCTCGACGTTTTATACATTCCCTTGAATAGTGAGTTTTTATTTTATACCACTACGACTGCCCATAGGAAAAATTACACTTAGATTGAATTTCTAGCTGCAAAATGGATCTTCCGTTTCCTCCTTTTTCTGTCTCATACTTCGTATTTTATTATAATGTAATTGATCTGTTATTTCATCTTCTGTAATGGGCTCTTGTTAATAAGTTTGTAAATACGACAGAGCACAAAGTTCAGCAGACGGCGGGGGAACTTCGGTTTAAAAGCAAAAGAAACTGGCCAAAGCAAACATTACGTAGGTTGGATATTATTAGTAAGACATTCTGAGGCGCCGGAGCCGGGACAGGAAGTTAATCGTACCCATTTCCCCAAACCTAGATGGCAGGCGAATATAACCAATATGAAAGTCCATCTATAACCGATCATGATGAAGATGCCAAATGTACAACACCTCTTAGAATGCACAATAACTTATGTAATTGAACGAAAGATCGCGACCCCGTAGCAGAAAGGAAAAACACTGGTAGGGTAAGAGTAGCACTGCAAATACTATCTGCTAAACGGAGAACTGTGTTATTTCCACCAATCAATTAAGCTTCCCGGTTGGAAGTGTGGGCCGTTTTCTGCATTTAAGTTTACGCGCAACGATCTCGTAGAGTATGTTTTATCGCTGTTTTTTTTCATGTCGGATAATGGAGAATCTTATGCTCTCACGCACTGAATGGATGTTCTTAGGTGTGTTTTTTGCTGAAACATCAACATGAAATCGTAAACTAAGCAAACATATTTCAATCTCTAATCGGTAGTAAACAAAAAACGGAACACTTTTAGGCCAAAATGTGAAAGCAAAAAGAGCGCGAAGGTGCACATTAGTAACAAAAACCGAGTAAGGCAAAGATTTTGAAAGCACAAACTAGCCACGATCAACCTATATTGCCGATCATAGATATCTGCAAAGGTAGTACCGTAAAGAGAAAATCAAAATCCTGTGACGAATTGTAAATGTGCAGTATTCCGTTCCCTCAGATCAGACAAATATATGTGTAACGTCGTTCGGACCGTCGACGGAGGGAGCAAAAACTGGGGGAATATTCGACAAAAAGGGTTAGAGTCAAAATCAGCGCTAAACAAATTGAGAAGACAAAGATATATAATTATATATATATACAAACACCCAATTCTATATATTTAGGCGAAAAAAAAACAAAAGGACGATTCTGGGCGAGCGCGACAAACAAATGTCATTGTGATTTTTTGGACTATTTCCTATTAAACGAAAAATTCCTCTAGCGAAGAAGAATCATTTTGCGGGGGAAGGGCAGAAAAGGGGGCGAAACAAGGCGCTCTAGCATTATAGCGATAGTGTTAGGATAACAGTTAGCGGCAAAAGCGAAAGTGAGCGTAAACAAGTGGAAGAAAAAATCTTTGCAAAAGACACAAAAAAAAACAGAACACTGATATTCCTATGTATAAAACAAGAACGTGAACTAATGTAAAATTTGAACTCTATCACTAAAAGAAAATGTTGAACATACATAAATGAAATTTGCGAATACACACACACTTACATTAACAAAACTGGAAAAATGGTGCTGTTGCGGGGTTTTCTTTCCCTTTAACATTATAATATGCTTAGCAGACGCGACGAACGCATCTCAGTAGCGTATGAAAGAAAATCTTTGTTAAACACTTACCATGTTGATCTGATCCACGAGCGGCTTGTACACGATATAGTCCGCCACGAAGGCGGCTATCTCCTGCCAGGATCCGATCAGATCCGGAAACAACAACACGGACGGACGGAGCGTGGTGGAGACAAATTTCTGCACCTCACACTCGTTCGGCGGCGCCAACACCAACGGTTGCCGATTGGGAAACTTTTCCCGATACTGGCGCCGGAAGTTCTCCGCAAACAGTAGCACCAACTTCTCCTTCGACGACAGGGTCCGGTACGTTTCCGGATACACGACCGTTTCCTCCCCGTCCGGCGCCGGTTCCGGTGGCTGGTAGGACGGGAAGCAGGTGTCGATGACGCCGAGTTTTCGCTTCATATCGTCGAGCGTTTCGTTTCCGGGCTGCAGCTCCACACACAGCTCCGGCGAGTAGCGCACGGACGGTTGCTTCGTTGGTGTTGGCGGTGGTATGCGAAGTTCCCGCGCCTGAGCTCGCTTATCGCGCAACTTTTTAATGAGAATATCCGCGACGTTTGCCGAAATGGAACTGCTCTCCCGGGAGGCCATCGGAAATGGGTGATCTGTACCGAGCGAAGGATGAAATAAAACTGAAACAATATGTGTGTCATAGGATACGTTAGCAACGGAAACTCAACAACTGGGCCTATAGGGGTCTATTGCCATAGCAACGAGTTTCAGTGCTATGACTACGACTGACTATTGCAAGAACACACCTTTGCCTACACGTTCGTAATGATTTTTCCAATAACTTATGTATAACATTACTTTATTTGGAATGTGTGAATAACTCCCCCCAAAAAAAATCGTATTAAATGTATTTTTTTTCTTTTCAAACAATGCTTTGACTGCGCATGTGTTGACCGAAATGCGAACGTAAGCATAAGTGACTTCAATGCTCCATATTCTTCAAGTTTTTCAAGAGACGAACCCAAAGAAAATGACTGCATTTTATAATTGCTCTGAGGAAGTTAATGGGATTTCTTTTTAATTCATCCGATTAATTAAATGTTTCCCAAAACCAGATATATAAAATTTTAAAAAGCTTCCCGCGTTTGAAAATTTGAGCGACCACTGTGCGCCACGATGAGCGGGGGGTTTAACATCGGGAACTTTCATTTTCGTTTCGGTCTTCCAACGAACCACACGCGTTCGAAGCTTCCCCTAGCGTGCCGCGTAAAGATCGCTGTCCATCCAAGAGCTGTCAAGCCGTTTGTTTTGATTGTGGGAAGCTTTCCCTTCGCTGGGGAACAACAGGCAACAACGAACGTAATTTTCGCGTGTCTTCACAACACCAACAGGTGAAGGTGTGCCGTATCGTTGTTTGTTCCCTTCATTTGCAACAGAGTCCTCAAACGCAGCGTGTGATTGTGACAGAATCAAACAGTTTTGCTCAGTGCATTATGGTGTCGGTGGCAGATGAGAAAGAAAGATCCGGTTCGGCACGAATGGCGGAACAAAATGTAACGAAAGCAATCAAGCAGAAGCAACAGGCAGATGAGCTGTGTGACAAAAGTGTACCCAAGTAAGTGAACTGGTTTTCGGGTGTCTACGGCAAGGGACAGACACGTCAAGCTTTAGCTCAATGTTTTGGGGGGTGAATGGATTAGGTGGCATCTTTTGAGGTGTTGCGCAAGTGTTGCGGTGAAAGATGGGTTCGTTGTGCGTTTGCTGTAAATGATGGTACCACAGTAGGCCTGCTGATCTGAGCAGTGGCTGCTCAAATCCAGCGTGAAGGTTAGCAGGCCATGATGAACTTTTCAAAAGAAGACCAGTTTTTTTGTTACGGGTGGAAGGCAAAATATCACAAGATTAATGTAAATAATCTACAGAAGATCTCTTCAGCCTAATGCTATTGCGAGGGGCATTACAATTGCATTTGACCTTCAACCATCGGATAGTCCTATTTGAAATTTTAAGCAATCGTAATATTAATACTACTTCCAAAATTGTTACAGCAACTCTTGGTGGCTTCTGTTTGGAGTCATTCTACTGATGACGGTTGGAACCCGGTTTTATAATGTAACAGTCCCGGACCACGTGTGCTGGGATGAGACTCACTTCGGCAAAATGGGAAGCTGGTACATCAACCGGACATTTTTCTTCGACGTACATCCCCCACTCGGCAAGATGTTGATCGGTCTATCCGGTTACCTTACCGGGTACGATGGAACGTACCCTTTTGACAAACCAGGCGATAAGTATAACGGAACTCATTACGAAGGAATGCGAATTGTAAGTATTATTCTTGGGAGACTTATTCTACTTAGAAATTTGAGTATCGATTTCATAAAAATCTTTCTCTCTTCTCTTGTAGTTTTGTACCGCACTTGGTGCTGCAATTGTGCCAATGTCATTCCACACTGTCTGGGATATGACGGGTTCGCTAACGGCGTCCACCTTCGCAGCCGCCTATATCCTGTTCGATATCGGCATGCTGATACTGAATCGGTACATCCTTCTCGATCCGCCACTGATCTTCTTCATGACCGCCTCCGTCATGGGTATGGCACGTGTCTCACGGTTAACCAGGGAAGCAAATAGTTTCTCCGCACCGTGGTGGAGTTGGCTGGCGTTCACCGGTTCCATGTTGGCGTGCACGATTAGTGTGAAGTTTGTCGGGCTGTTTGTGGTGCTACTGGTCGGACTGCATACGGCCAGCGATCTGTGGGATGTACTCGGTGACCTAACACTACCCATCACGCACACCGTCCGTCAGTTGGTAGCCCGTGCACTAACACTGATCGTGCTGCCCATCGTGCTGTATGCCGGTTTCTTCTACATCCATCTGACGGTGCTGAATCGCAGCGGTAGCGGCGACGGGTTCTACAGTTCCGGCTTTCAGTCCAATCTGATCGGCAACTCGCTGTACAACGTGTCGATGCCCCGTCAGGTAGCTTACGGGGCTGTTGTAACGCTGAAAAACCACAAAACCGGTGGAGGTTATTTGCACTCGCACAACCATCTTTACCCGAAGGGTTTTGGTGCGCGCCAGCAACAGGTTACGACGTACAGCCACAAGGATGATAACAACAAATGGTTGATTAAGCCATATGATAAGCAAACGCTGGATAATGTTACGCTAATTAAGCACGGCGATTTAGTACGGTTGGAGCATGTACAGACCAGACGGAATCTACACTCGCACCGTGAGCAAGGGCCGGTAACGAAAAAGCATCTGCAGGTTACCTGCTACGGAGAGGTGAGTACCGTTTCCTTTTAATTAACTTTTACTACTTTTAACTGTTGGACAATATTATTTTGATTTTACCTCAACGTTTTAAGAATTTTGTGGCCAACAAGACCAGTTCAAAGCTTTTGGTGTGATACAAGTTTACAATACTGAATAAGTACGTAAAAAGCTGCATAGATGGCGCTAATGTCGCCAAAAAGAAAACTACATTACCACCGTGGGATTACTCCTATGATAGTTGGACGAAAATTGAAGATTTTTATTTAAAGTTGGAACATATGGAAAGATTTAACGATATTATTAAAACACAATTTCGTAATGCATTATTATGGTAAAAAAATATTTCATTTCATCCACAGGATGGACAGGGAGACACGAACGATGTGTGGCTGGTGCAGATTGTCGGTGGTAAAACCGGTCAAACGGTGGAGACCGTTACGAGCCGGCTCACGTTCTACCACTATATCGAACGGTGCGTCCTGACGACCACCAGCAAACAGCTGCCCAAGTGGGGTTTCGAGCAGCAGGAAGTCACCTGCAATCCGAACATTCGCGACAAAGCTGCCCAGTGGAACGTGGAGGACAATCAGTTTGAGAAATGTAACTAAGGCGTTCATCGCTCGGGTCCGCACATTGCCCACCCACCCACTTATTGTGTCGCACATTTTATTGACTTCTTTCTTTCATCCCTCTTCCGCTTTTATCGCTGTTCCGTTGCCCCGCAGTGCCGAGCGTTAACTTTCAAGTTTACGCACCGGGCTTCATTAGTCGCTTCTTCGAGTCCCACGCCGTTATGCTGCAGGGTAATGCTGGTCTCAAGCCGAAGGAGGGTGAAGTTACCAGCCGACCGTGGCAATGGCCCATCAACTATCGGGTGAGTAAATATTAGTCCTTTGCGACGGTACGCCCGACGGCTTCCAACGAAATCGATTTTAAAGTCATCCTAATGATGATGTAGTCACACGATGCAATAAGGAACGAAGGGCACCCGATATGCATTCAACTCCCCCGCGGTGTCCTGTCGGGATGGTACAGCCTGGTTGCATGATCCTTATACCATGCGTCATTACCATTCAATTTCGTTGCATCATTCCCAACCTTAGCAATCTCCACCGTGTCCCAAAGTCAATAACCTTTTATCGCTGCCCAGTATTCGCATTGTGAAGACCCCGATTAGTGCGGCCTCTTTCAGAACGTGGAGGTCATTATAGATCGTAAATGAAATTTATGATTAACCAATCACACCACTGCGCGTCAATAGCAAGGTTTCAAGGCTTTGGTCGCGCGAACAGCTAAACTCGGTTGTTGGAAGGATAATTAGAAGTCTCTGGCTCTGGCAAGATGTCCCTTTCGTACGTAAACCTCTTAACTTCGACTTGCTTACTTGGGAGCCTGTCCTCATTAAAGTGGTAACAACAATCGCACCTTCATAATCGAGTTGTCCTAACGAGTCAAATAACCACCGCCACTGTCATCTGTTCCCCGTTCCCACACGGACACACTTGGGCGTGAATTTATCGGAAGTTAAGATTTTGTGCGTATCTTGCGGCGTACGTGTGTGCGAGTCTATGCTCACCCTTGCCATGCTCCATTTGAGCACGTCATTGAGCAATTAAGACGTTACCACAGCACCTGCCCCCTCCCCATCGGAAAGGTCGAGGCCAAACGGACGCATGAGAAGTAATTAAGAGTTCCTGAGCTCGAGCTTCCGTGCGTGCGTGTGTGGGGACCGGGACGGCACCGTACCGGTGAGGCTGCTTTCTTCTTAATCCTTGATAAAGAGGCGCCCAAGAAGAAGCTGGTAGGCTGAACCGTTCGATCGAGCTTAATGTGATGTACGAAAGTGGTGTGGATATGGTGTGTCTCAAAGGGAATGTTTTGTGGAGAATAAGCCATGCTGCTGCAGTCGGTTAGGGACGCCAAGGGTGGTCTGAGCAATGTTAGGGTCGATACTATCTAGCTGCGAATGCGTTGATAGAAGAAGATATCATTTCAATTTTAATTGCTGCGACATTTCTTCGTTTATACTGCGCACAGATAAATATTATTAGCACCATTATTATTAACATGCATAGGGTGTATGTTTTTTGCGGAATAGGGAATTGTTGGCAAATTTCAAACATAATTAAAACATATATAGCCATATGAACCAACCAACGTGAAGTAAATCAATTACACTTTTACACACTACTGAAAACACTTTTTGTTATGCAATTTGATTCAATAAGTTGACGGACAGCGTTTCTCTGGGTCAACACTGTAGCCGTCAGCGGCGGATCAAACGGTAAGCGGAGTAGACGGTCGCCTAGGGCCTCGCCGTGTTGGAAGCCCCAAAAAATTGGTGCCGCTTGTGCGATTTTTGGAAAATTAACAACAGAGTTGATTTATAGCACAAAATTTAATTAAAAAGGTTGAAAAATGAACAAAAATAGCTTCCTTGGTTATATAAAACATTTGTTTCTATGTGATAAATTAAATGCAGAGAAGAATATCGACTTTGTGACTTTAAACTATAAACGAAATTGCACCAGGATCAGGAACACTAATTTTCTTGTTAGTCGAGAAAAATTTCTTCAAAAACTACCAGTTTTTGAATGTATAGTACCAGGAGAGCATCCACGGAAGAGGTAGCAACTGGTACACAATTTTTCTCGAAAACCGCCGAAAGGTATGCAATGTTTAAACACTAACTTTCCATACAAACCAGCTGTTTTCAGATTTTCGATACCAGGAGAGCATGATTTTCAAGAGGTGACACCTAGTACCAGCCGAGCAAGCACAAATCACGCGCTTCCCGGTAGTTGCAATCCCAAGTTGTTGCATGTAAGATGTTGCATGACAGATGTTGCGCAACATATGTTGCACGACATATGTTGCATGACATTTGTTGCATGCCAGATGTTGTGCAACATATGTTGCGCAACATGTGTTGTGCAACATGTGTTGTGCAACATCCTGGTACTCGGCTGGTACCAGGTGTTACCTCTTGAAAAACATGCTCTCCTGGTATCGGCAATCTGAAAACAGCTGGTTTGTATGGAAAGTTAGTGTTTAAACATTGCATACCTTTCAGCGTCTTTCGAGCAAAATTACTGTACTAGGTGCTACCTCTTCCGTGGATGCTCTCCTGGTACTATACATTCGGAAACTGGTAGTTTTTGAAGAAATTTTTCACGGCCAACGGGAAAGTTAGTGTTTGAATATTGCATACCTTTCGGCGGTTTTCGAGCAAAATTGTGTACCAGTTGCTACCTCTTCCGTGGATGCTTTCCTGGTATCGGCAATCTAAAAACAGCTGGTTTGTATGGAATTTCGTACCAGTCACGGAAAATGGGTACATTCTGGTACATTGTACAACTACTCAAGGAATAACTATTTTGGGTACATTATTGAGCAAACCTTTAAAATTTTTTGTAGTCAACTATCTAAACTAAACTACGAAATCAGAAAAAAAATCATAACAGGGATCTTGGCAGTCGGAACGAAATTGCATTTCAATTAATTTCAATGGAGAAAATGGCTTTGACATACTAGCGAGATTACATACTGTCCCACTGTTATCTGTACCTGCGTCAATAATTTTAATAATATCAGATTTTCCTTTAAAGTTTTAAATACTTCACAAAGTACCCACTTTTGACTGTACAATGGAAAAACTTTTCCAAATATTGCATCGATTCAATACTAAGCCTCACCCCGGACTAATGTTTAACAACTTCTCCCCACTTAAGAAAAAACATGATCCCGCCTCGTGGTCAAGTAGTCATTTTTTGTGTTGTCCTTTTCCGTATTTTTCACTGCTTATCAGCAATACCGTCAGCTGGTGCGACCGTGCACCGGAGCGCGAACTTCATCCCGCGGACACAATTTGTCGCCCCATTGAATGCCGTTTAAGGGCCGAAACTTTATCACCAACGCGAAAAAAAAGTCGTCCAACCTTGGCGAATTGCTATCCGGTTTTCACTCCCGCTCGCTGCATTTCCCGGGCGTTTGTCTCCTTCTTTGTTTAATTTTTACGACGCATCGCATCGCGTCCACCGGCCCGCCGAAAACTTCGCGACGGTAATGACTAAAAGCATGCACGAAAGTGCGCGCGTGTCGTTGTGTTTTGTTTTCTTTTTCCTTCCGTTCCTATTCGGTTTATTCGTTCACGCATTTTTCGGCTGGCAGGCTGGCAGGCTTTATCTTTCCACTTGAAATAAATTTAAACTCTCCCACACCCATCGGCCTAAAAGTTGTGACCAACAATGTTTTACAACATAGCTGGATGTTGCTGGTGCTGTGTTTGTGTCTCTCTTTCTCTCTCTCTTTTACTAGCTTTGTTACTACAGTTCATTTTCCTTCCTTCGTTCTATTCCGACAGGGTCAGTTCTTCTCCGGTTCCGACCATCGCGTTTATTTATTGGGCAACCCAATCATCTGGTGGAGCAATTTGGTATTTTTAGCACTCTTCTTAATCATCTTCGGTGTGGAGATTATCAGATATCAACGCTATTCCGCACCCGGGCCGGTGACCACCCAACGGACGACGCCCGATCCGTCTCCATTCACCGAGGACGGTAAGTTGCCGGATTTCGGCCACTGTTTTATTAACCAAACGCGCGCGAAAGTAACCGCTGGCCCGGCAAACGGCCCAACCGTTCCGCACATTCACCCTGGTGACGGTGTTGCGTTGCACGAAATATGCTACGCCGTAACTTTTAATTGTCTCCGTATTTTCAAAGCACGGCAACGTAGAAAGGTACAATATTCGGCCAAGCGTAAATGCGTGACCCAGCCGGTGTTAGCAGCCGGGGCCGACGATGAACGACGGACGCGGTGTCATTTGCAAAAGTAGAATCCGTTGGCTTACGTTCCGGCGCCGGGCGCTAGAAATTAGGACGACAAATTAGTACTGCTCGAATACGACCCGGCTCGATTTACATGGCGGCAAAGAGACACCGGAACATCTCAAATTGTTGCTAATCGCCGTACCATTAAGGAGGGCCAATTCTAGTGCCTTCGTAACATTGTTTTAATCAAACACTTTCTCAGATTACGGTGCAAAGTGTACACCGGTTTTGGATGATACTAATTACGGGTGTTCCATTGTACCGTGTTTGCAACTTTCAATATCTTTTACTGCAATGTAGCTATTATTATCTTCCATGTTCCACGGCATGAATATGACACTAATAAGAAAGGTTTCTTAATTATTTTCATAAATACTACGATACTGCGATAAAACTATGATAAGAAAACGTTGCTCATGTGTTGCTCAAGAGTATTATGTTATGCCAATTGCATAATGTCAGGCGCTTTCATATAGTTGCTTGAATATTTGTAGACAAGATTTGTACAACCTTTTTCTAGACAATACCGTCTTGTTAGAAGCATTATAAAGACCCGCTTAATTATACATGTAATACTCATTTCTTTATACTGCTGTAAACTATATTTACCGTCCCATAAATGATTTTCCCGTGCAATAGCTAATATTTTCCATCCTATAACCTATTTTAAGCCGCCAAATGGCAACTGCTGCGTGCGTCCCTGTGGCTGTTCGGAGGATGGTTGATCCACTACCTACCCTTCTACGCGATGGGACGCGTCCTCTACTTCCATCACTATTTCCCCGCCCTGGTCTTCAACTCGATGCTCGCCGGTAAGTGTCCCCCGTGTTGTCCAACGCAATGTCACTTCCTGACTCATTAATCATCCTCCGGTCATCGTCATAATGTCTGTGGCAACGCTAGTCAAACGAATAGTCACACCATCGGACCAAAGGAAAATAAGAACGTTCTTCGATAGGCAAAAAAAAAGCAAATGAATATTCTAATCACCTCGTCACAACGTGAACCAACAAATTGGTGGGATTTTCAATGCTTTTGAAAGGGGTTGCGACGGTAGCCCCTGTCGGGAGACTGAAGGGATTATTTAATGTAATTTAATTGACAAACTTTCCAGTCAACCCTGGTAGGATCTTAAATGTCAAAGAAAAAACAAACAAACAACCGATTCCTTAGAGGGGGAAGAGAACTATGGGAGGCGCAGCACCGTTCTATAAAGGGACAGAACATCGAACGTGAAATTAAGGACGGCTCCAAAAAGGCCACCCGTGCTTTGTTCGCAGGACGATGGATGTGTTTTTAACGAGGCAGCACATTTCACTTGCCTTTGCCGACCAGTGCGCCCCTGATTGACGGACGTGTTTCGAATCGAGTTTTTCCCCCGGCATTCCGAAATGGACTTTGTAAGTGGCTTTTTATTTTTCGGAGTGACTTTCGCATTTGACGGGGGTTTCATCCAGGATGGGTTTATTTCCATACATGTAAAATAGCACCGATGGAAATTTTTCCAAAGCAATTGGCATTCAAAAGTGGAGCTTCATATAGGTACATGTTATTCCGATCGGTAAATGGAGCCGTTCGTATCCACTTAAATTAATTGAAAACAGAAAATCGGAAGCTCGAAAAGCTCGCAGCTTAATAAGACTTTTTTTGTCTTTCTTCTCTCTGCGTCTCGATCATTTTGCACTTATTTTCCGATTTTGCATTAATTTTTAAAATTCATATTTTCACGCACCACCGGACAGGGAAACTCCAAAATGGACCCGATGCACCGGGACGGAAGTACAGATAGGTTACTATTCCCCCGGGGAGGGAGACAAAGGCAGGACACGCAAGTGATTATCCTTCCACAAGGAGATGATTTTAATGAGCTCTTCAGCTGAACGCTTTCATCAAAAAGGACCGAGGACCATCCGACGGAAGTTGGGGATGAAGTTGGAGCTTGATTTTTACCTCGGCTTACGGCTGCAATTGGCCATACGGACAGCAAACCATAACCAGCGCGCTATCGAAGCGTAGAAATTCAATTTCATAACGAAATTAGTTTTCCGAACCTCGTTTTCCATTTTTGTTGGCCTTCGCCCACCGTCGGAACCACGGAAAACACCTGACATCGAGGGTGGGACGGCGAGGTTGGTTTCGGTTCCGTACCGGTTCCGATTGTCTGCGATAATCGGGCGAGCGAAAACTCATTATGGAAACCACATACCGCTGCCGTTTGGGGACGATCTGGCGATGGGTATGGGTGCCACACTGGACTGGAAGGAGTGGAAGCTGTGGCTGACAATAAATTTTATTGTGTGAAAGACGTCCAGCACTTGCCACGGTAAAACTTTGATTGGTGTAAGCACGTGTAAGTGGAATCAATTAAAATTTTACCCCCGCTCTTTGGGATGAGTGATGAGCGTGTGACTAACGATGCATCGGTGCATGTAACGATGGTGCTTTTGGGTTTTTTAATTGGGGATAGTAAGGATGGTGGGGTTGAATTACTGAGGCTTCATTTACGTATTTCAACAACAAAGTTGTGCTGTAGTTAATTATACGTTAATGTAAATTGGAACTCATTCTACAAGAGCTGTTATTACATTGGTCGTGTTGTGCTGGTTACCTACATTTAGGCTCTTAGTTGAGTTAATAATGTTCGGAACAGTATAAAACGGAGTTTGTACGTGAATCACGCCATAAAAGTAGAAGAAATAAGAATTTAATGGAAACTTTTATTATTTCTCAAATACTCATTTAGATTTGACTTTAAAACAACAGACACCAGATTTATTAAGCATTATCCCATTTGAAAAATGTTTGTTTAATTGCAAATTATTCCAAAACTGACCGTAAACGTTTCCTAATACTTTGCATACGGATTCTTGTTTTAAATCCCATGCCCGGAATCCGATCATGACGAAACCTGATCCTGAAAAATCTTAAGGGGTAATACACAGGGTAGTAAATCGGAATCGGAACTCTTCTGTTCGATTCCAATTCCGGGAGACCGTCCTTGACTCGAATCCGAGTCCTGAAGGATCCGAATTCGGACTCTTATGTTGCATCTCAATCCCGAATCTGATTCCGTATTTATTCAATAAAGCATCGAATTCCAGAATCTGGTCCGGACACCATTGTTCAATATTAAAAGAGCTGTTATTACACCGCTGGTGTTGTGTTGTTTGCATACATTTAGGCTACTAGTTGAACGTCGATTGGAAAATTGATAGTGAAACAGCATGAAGTAAAGCTTAGCAGAACAGATTACCAACAATAAATTACGTCCTTACCACAAGTTAATTGCACTACAATCTAATCAGTCATAGCGTGCGAGCCTGTTACACCTTGTCCAATACGGAACAGTTGTAGCCAAAGTTTGAAATATGCTTTGTACGGATACAACAAGTTCCCGAACGTATAGCAAACGAAGCAGCAAAGGAATGGGGCACAACAATAAAAAAAATCAATCACTTACTTCGAATTGACCATCCTTAACATCATGATTTCTCACCGGAATAGGAAAACTTGTACCGAAGCGAGTGGAGCATTCAAAAATTCAATTTGTATGCGTTGTCAGTGGCTCCCGGTACATGTGTAACGGCAGGTCTATGGTTCCGGTCCAACAAAAGAAACACTACCTTTACCGTCGTCGCTACCGCACCCTAGCCGATGCTGGGTAGAGATGGAAAAATGTTAAATTACTCCAAAATTACTTGCTCGAACAACTTCACACAATGGCCGTGCCGGCACATCTTGCCTCCCGATGGCGGGGAAGCTTTCATTCGAGAGGTGGACATTCGTACATTAGCCCTATGGTTCACGGTACGCCCGGAACGCATCCTTTCGTGAGTGTTGGAAATGTGTGGCATGCAAAAGGTCAAGGCAGGAAAAATCCAATTTCGTAACAATCGAACAAACGGGCAGTGAAAAAAAACAGGAACGTTGCGTTAGTTGGAACGGCCGGGGGCGATTAAGAAGGTGGGACGATTTGCACCACCGGTTCCCGTACGGACGAAGTAAATTGGAATGGAAAAGCGGAACCGAACTCGAATGGAGATGCCGAATAAGTGAGAAGAATGAGCAAGTCGAAGAGAAGGGAGAAAAAAAAACACCCCACTCTCGCCTCCCCAAGTTTAAGGCAACTTGTGGCAAAATGTCGAAGGAAATGGAACGATTGTAATAAAACAGATTGGAAGGGAAGCAGAGAACGCATCGGGCGACGACGGTGATGATTTCTTCCGTTTCGCATTTTGTTCGTCTGTTCACCAAACCCCGAGAAGAACCTCCAGCAGAAGCCGTATCCGTGCGCGTTGGAGCCGTTGCCTTTCATTTGCCGGCTGCTGGACATCAACACATTTTCAATTCCGCTCCCAACACACGGCGGGAAGGGAATCTCTGGCATTGGAACAAAATATCCTTCCACCTTCTGGTCGGGTGGTAGGGAGCCTGTCCGTCCAGCTGCCCGGCACACCTTGACATCGTTTGAGGACAGGTTTTTGAAGCTGAAGTTTATTTCAGAGGTTTCCAACCATTCCGACCGGTCGGGGCAGATGGTTTGATGGGTTTCCGTTTCGCTGCTTTGTTCGCTGGCTCAAGCAGCGAATCTGTGGACGTATCGCATCGCAACGGGAAAGCAAATCAATTGTGCAACGAGTGACATCTTACAAGCTGAGCGCGCAATTTTTTGTTCGGTACTTCATCGCTCTTTGAAGTTTTTCCTTGGCACTTACACCGAGCGTTGGAGGTTATTTTGATGTAGAATAACTTTTATTCTGCGTATGTCTGTGCTATTGTTATTGCGCTTAATTTGTGCTTCCTTTTCATTAGAAATCCTCCCCCTAGAAGCCTCACTTGCAAATGTTTACTTTCGGGATGCTGTCAATTATGATTTTGAACCCCTGAATTTATTACATTTACTCTTCGTGTTGCGTTTCGTTGGTATATTTATCTTACACACTAAACGTAATTATTCACGATAGTTCAATATTTCAATAGAACAAACATCATAAAACTCAACTAAGCCTAAAACACCAGCCGGCATATGATCTCACACTAATTAGCCACGTGTGCATTTAGCTGCGTGTTCAAATTATACTCCAATCATACGAAAATACCTCCCCACATTCACCCGACTGCAAAATGGTCACGGAATCGATAAATTAAAGCCAACAGATTTTTTGGGGATTTTCATCCGTTTGCTTTGTTTGGAGTGAAAATTTCGTCCAATAAACAACACTTCCCGCACCACAAATGGCACACGCACACAGCAGGAGGCACCCCTCTTGTTGCCACAATATTTGCAAACATGCCCCATCTGCGGGTGTTACGCGGCCCAACTCTTTGCACGGGCGTGAATTTGGTGTCAGTTGGTCACTTTGCCGGCAAACCAATCTTTCAGCAAACCAAACCGACGGATTGTTGAACCACCCGCCCGATGCCACCGGGTGGGTGAGAAATTAATACACAACGCACTTTCGGCGCACTTTCACCCCACTACCGGTTGGAAGGGAGTGGAATGTGAAGCGGATACTTGCTGTGAGTAAATTGTACTCGGACGCTGGAAAATAAGTGCCAGATTTTTTGGGGCCAACAATTAATTGCCTGGATGGGAATCGATCTGTTTGTTAAACAATTTGGTCAGTTGTTACGTGCCGGTGGCAGGGTGTTCACTGGTTGAATTGTTGGATCACTTCGCTGATAAAACAAAAAAACAACAATGTTGAATATTATAAATATTCTTTTTCAGCTACTGTCACCTAAAAACATTCGTTAGGAACGGTTTTAACAGACAAAAACAATATGATCTATAAGTTTTGGTATTAATCATTTATTGCCATTTGGATTGTATAACTTTAGGCGATTTCGTTGTTGGTTGACTTTATCTATTATTGATGACTTAAGATTAGCTTTCTATAAACATTTTGGGTGAAATTTTGCAATACTTTTGGTGTCTATCCTCTGTACTGTGCAGTCATCAACTTTACATAATCAAAATATTTTGCATTAATACTTCACTTTACAGAGGTAATCATGTCTATTTCCATTGCACGTAATAGTTGCTTAATTTCAACATTTCTGCAAGTTTTAACAACTTTTCATCACATAACATCCTTCTGCCTGGTTTGCTTCGGTAAAAGTATTTCAATTTTGCAAAATTTACGTGTAATAAATACAATTTATTCACACCCCACGCCAGTAGGTGACTCACTACGGCATGAGGTGGCTTTTCATCGACCCGGCCCGGCCGAAACGACCATTACTCTGCACACGTACCACCAGAGTTGTGCGTGTGGTGGCTTCAATTTCAGTGGTCATTAATTTTGAACACCCAAATATCAGATGGAAAACCGCACCCCACTACTGGCCGGGATTTATCGACATCGCAGCGAGCGCACTACGATTCGCATCAGTGCCCGGATTGGTTCCGTGGTTTTCGTTTGCCCCATCCGTTTTTGCGCTGCTGCGGTGATCCGTTCGCTGTGATATTTGTCAATCGAAAAAGTTGCGATCCTGTTTCACCTCAACAAAAAATAGTGCGGAACATATTTTGTGTGTGTGTGTGTATTGAAGAATAGTTCGGGCAACCACCCGAAACCCTACGGTCGGTGTTCGGTTAGAAGCGATAGTTACTGTTTTCAAAAGCCTTTTGGTTTAGGCAGTCTAACCACAAAAAATGTCCTCTTGTGCTCTTTCCGTTACAGGTGTAATGCTCGATTACATTACGGGCCGGTTGCCGGGATGGTTGCGTCACGCCTGCCTGGGTACGGCGATGGCTGGGCTGGTGTACAGCTTCGTGCTCTTCTCGCCGCTCGCATACGGTATGAGTGGTCCCTTCAGCCACGAACCCAACTCTACGTTGGCCTCGCTCAAGTGGATGAGCAGTTGGGAATTTTGAAAAAGGGCCGAAATCGTTATTGGAGACCGCCTTGCCGTTATTGCCCCGCCTCAGCTTATCGCCGTCCAAAAGTGTATCGATTCATCCAGACGAAGGGCCGGTTCAACCAGCGGACAACCAGCAACACTAATTTTTACCACTTTAAATATTTTGTGGTGCGAATTGCATACGATTTGGAAAAAAAACGTTGCGCCTACAGGTATGCAATTCGCATCACAAGATAGATATTTTATTTGTTAGAAGGTCCAGCGGCGGATCAAACGGTAAGCAGAGTAGGCCCCTTCTTACTGCGCTTTTCGCTTTGTCTCATTTCAAGGGCTTCAATGGCGCCCCCCAACCTTCCTATAGGTCTATAAACCTTCCCATTACATACACAGAAACCCTCACAATTGAGATTTTAGCTTATCGTTAGTTGCTCGTTTCCGTAAATACTCATTACTCGTCAATAAACAGTTAATTATTTACCTATTTTACAATCTACCGAAATAGCTTTCATTTCCAATCGGCTTTCGTCCTGTTTTATTAAGTATATCGATACATTCCGATTGACAGCATAGCATTATACCATCGACGTCGATAATAATTCGAGATTAGAAAATGGGGGGGGTTGGGAGGGAGGTTCCTTTTCGGTTTCGGGAGTTCCCGAAACCCTAGATCATACCCCAATAAACTATGCCGAAACATTGCCCATTATCAGATTTTTAAATTGCCATCCCGTTTGAAGCGCAGTTTCTTTCTCTCTTACTCTTTGTGGGTAGAGAGATGAAGACGGATCCAACCCCAATGTTACATTCTTGTGAATCTCTTTTGTTGCTGTGGGTTGGTACCGGGTTTTGTGGTTTCCGGATCATTATCTACGGCTTTTGATTATGTTTGCTGTGTTATGCCCGTGGAACAGCTGGAGTGGTCCGAACTTCCCACCACAAAAAGGGATCAAACGTGAGTGGGACATCGCCAGAAAAAGGGTTACACCCCAGTAATCCTCGGCAATTTCAATCTTTATTTCCCATTCGGTTTTTTTTTCTTGCTCCCCCGTCTGTCGCTATTGCTTGTTGTGTTCGGGTAATAACGGTTGACCCAAAACCCCTCGAGGAAACGAAGCTTTCGCAGGGAAACAAAGCGAGCCAGCGGAGCTAGATTAAGATGGTGAGTGGTGCAAATGAGATGAAGAAGATTTATTCACCGTCAACTGGCGGTCTCACTTCACACTCACTTACTCATCCGCTTAATCGCGCCGGAAGTGTTGGCTCTCCGTTCCGAAGGTGGGATTCACCACCCAAACGGCAGGACCATTAACACTTGTTCGAGAACTAGAATTACAACGGGGCAACGGTCTTTATCCTCGATGCTCATTGGGAGTTAATAATCCTTTCCGGTTGGAACCGACGCGACACCACCGTACAAGTACAAACTTCACGCGGCCAGCAATTGCCATGGTTTCGGAAAGTTCCCTCTGACCGAAGTCGTTCGAAGTCATCGAGAGGCAAACATTTGCCAAACGAAATTGTAAACTGCTTTGCAAAGGACCGACCGTCAAGGATCACATTGCGACGATGGCCATCGTCATCGTCTTCTGAAATACCCCGTCCACCAACGGCAGATCAGTGGGAAGCAAGCAAGCGCATGGTTTTAACTTTCTATCGTCTTCGGATGCCAAGGAAGGAGAATCGTGCGCCACGGCGACGATAGAGGGCTCGTATGTCCTTTAATTAATTTACTCGCACAAAGATCAAGACATGAAGACGGCGTCAACGGACCTTGCGATGAGACTTCATGCTTCCGGACATTTGTTGCACCCGTGTACCGTAACGATGAACCGGCGGACATCCCTGGAAGCGAGACGCCCTTAGTTTTCAATAACTCCGATGTGATGGTATTATGCAGTTACCCTTTGCACTCGTACTAACATGGTCACTAGTGGTTTTCTCATCTGGTATTTTTCTTTTACAATGAATTCGTACAGTAACTGTGACGTATGAGTGTTTCGTTTGAAAACAAAAAAAGCAATCCTATGGTTACAAAACTATATCCAAATACTTCTATTGCGCGTGTCTTCCTGTGTGGGATTTAGAAGCAATATTTGCATTGCACTGCTCGTACTATTTTCATAGCAGCTGCATCAGATTGATTATTTGCTCACGGCACACACGGGGGTTCGGGAGTAAATCCTTGCAATGCTGTGCTGATTAGAAGCAACATGTGGTTTCGTCTTGTCACGATGATGCTTCACTGTAGCAAGGATGGTTTTTGCAACAAGTGTGTGCGTGTCGTATGCAAATGTATAATTTGTAATGGGCAATAAGGTAGAAAGCTGATTTTGAAGAGCAAAATCCCATTCAACCATCGTTGGTATTATATTTTTAATTTGAACGTTAATTCATGTTTGTAAACTGCGTTATTGTACACAGCATAATATTTAACATATTTCGTATACCGCCCAACATTCATCTTGCAATCGAAACTGTGCGTAACATTAATTGACATGTGTAAATCACTCGTCAAGCTCCTCCACACTATTTCCTTCATTTTGTTTCACACGAAGCACAAAAAACCCAAAATGACATTATTAAAATTAATGCAAAACAGCTCAACTTCCCGGTCGTCCACCGTATTCAGCGCCAGGACCAAACAAATGGTGCAAAACACAACCAGTGCTCCACTGCATCCTCATCCCCGCCTCCCAACAGGGTAAAACGCCGCAACGGGCGCACACAAACACGCATCGGCAAGCAGTCACACTAACCACCAGGCGCCTCCATCGCTTGCGGTTTTTGGTTGTTTTGGTCAGGAAAAACGACGGAACCAACCAAACGTGCATCCGAACGAAAGCGTGGAATCAAAACACAACCCCTCGAAAAACGGATGCTTCCCTGCGCTGCCCTTGTTGTCGTGGCACGTGTGCTGTGCGATGTGCGCGTGTGTGTATGTATGTGTGTTCCCTCCACAAAGCAACGCCAAAATGTCAAAACATACGCACACGGAGACAGCGCGGGCGCGGAGGAACGACAGGCGAGGCGGATTGTCCTCGTGCTGAATCAAATGCCACAACACGACCGACGTCAGGCGAGGAAAGCCGAAAAATGGCATTTATTTATTTCCCGAGCCACCCGTTGGAGCTAATGCGCACACTCACCATGGCGGCAGCAGCATTCGCTTGCGTTGCAGTTTTGACACATGGTCAGCTTGACAGACCGAACCGATGGTGTGGTGAATTTCGGTGCACAGATGTCACTAACACCACGGCACCGGGCTCCCTTTGTTGACTGATGTAAGTGCAACCTGCAGCTCGAGTGTGTTGGTGAACGAGATAGTATCACACCCACACACACACACGCCAAAGGAAAAGCACGAAGTGAAATAACATCGGCATTTATGTTGGTGTTTCCATTATGTTTCTGTTGTTTTTTTCTCTCTCTCTGCTCCTCTTACCCTTCGTTGGACTGGTAGTCGTGACGTGACACACACCACGACAGCGAAG
The DNA here is from genome assembly GCF_943734755.1 of Anopheles moucheti. NCBI lineage: Eukaryota > Metazoa > Arthropoda > Insecta > Diptera > Culicidae > Anopheles > Anopheles moucheti. The sequence continues at coordinate 31,237,786 of NC_069140.1, forward strand.
CGTGGTCGTCGTCGATTGGAGTCGCTCGTCGCCATAAAATGGAGCGCCGTCGGCAGGACGATTCTCAGTGAAGCGGTCTCTGTTCGTACGGTCGGTTCGATTTTGGCAGCGAAAAATCACCTCACATCGCAGGAGCCTGCTGCGTTTGCTAAACGGTGCGCGGGTTGTGCCCCGAACACACATTCACCGAGCTGTCAAACAATCGCGTTCGCGTGAACAGGAAGCTGCTCTGATTCTTCAGCACTGCCAGACTTCCGGTGCTAGTTCCGAGGGTGCTTCGTTCCCGGTCACAGGTCGGTGCCAGTGGGAAAGAATAGCGGTGGGGAAGAGAGTAAGGGAGAATGAGAGTGCCAAAGTGAACCGTGACGTGGGGGTGAACCGTGCCATTTCCTTCTTCATTCTTCCACGCTAGCGTCGATGCGCACACAGAGGTGGGATTTTTTGTTTTTCGGAAGGACAATCGGTAATACGGTGCGACCCGAAACCCCGCGCGAGAGTGTGTGAGCGTTCATAAAAGTGGAACTCCAGTGACACAGTATGTGTGTGTATGGTAAATGGACGTATTGTTTTTCCCCCGTGCTCGTTTGTGTTGCGTGTTGACCGTGTGTTATTGTTTCTTGACGCGACCGGAAAAAGGATGTAACGCGCCCCGCTTCGCTACGTCCTCAATAGCGTCCTCAATTCCAGTGTACGCTGTGTGAGGTTAGCGTTCCGTATGGAGATGCAAGGCCGCCTGATGGAGCTGGAACTGGAAGTTGAATAATTCCCATTTAGCACAGTTGTTGGCCAAAGTGTAGCAGAAATTCCAGCACGTTCCAGTTTCTCGTAATAAAAAAAAGCGAGGACTATATTGGTCAATATTTGGGAACGACCAGCATAAAAAAACCCACACATACACACACGAAAGCCTCCCGATAACTTTTCCACAAGACATAGTAGGCGCCAACATGAACGTCGCCAAGGGAGACGGAAGTTTTTCGGGGTTTCCTTTACCGGTGCGCCGATTTAGGTCTCGTTATTATCTCCTCTTTTCCAGTTATGAGGACACTCTCGGCGCGTTGGATTTTGCGAGCAGTTTTGGGTTTGCACTTTGCTCCAAAAACTCTAACCGTCTCCCACCGCCCCCCCCCCCCCCGGTGCTGGAGTCGTTATGTAGTGTATTTTATTGGAAACCGATAAGCATTCGGGCGCACTGCTGTCGCCTGCCCGGTAGACTAAAGACATTCACAAACATCAACACCATCTTGAGGGTGGAAGGGATCAGGAAGGTGGCGAGGGTGTTTGGAAAGTTTGTCCAATTTCTTAGCACGCCACACGTCCGCCGGAGCCCGGTGGTGGTCCAAAGAACAAAGTGGAGCATAATAAATATGTGAATTTGTTTCCGCGACTGTCAGCCCGAAAGAAGAACAGTCTCCCCTCTCTGAACCGGATGTTTTGTGGAGACCAAAAAAAAATGGCTAGAGCGAAGGGGTTGGACGAAACTGGCAAGAAAAGGCAGCAAACGGAGCATCCGACAACCGAATGAAGAGCTAAGCCTGGGACCGAATCGACCGAAACGGTGTAGAAGTGTTGGGCGAAGAAGCGTCCAACATGGCGAAGAATACGCCACGAACGGCGTCTTGAATCAAAACAAAATTCCAACAAAGAACACAACAGAAGCAACAACAAAAAACTGCACGCCAACACAAAACTAATGTCGTTTTCCCATTCTCCCGGGCCGTGTAACGAGGTCCGAAACGGGGATGCCTTTCGAGAAACGGACGAATAGATTAAGGCGTCGAAAACTTGATCCTACGGGCTAGAAGAAGCTGAGTGTTTTTAGGTCTGGGGAGGGGAAGGCTTGCTTTTAAGTAACGGGCCGCTTCCATTTTGGGTTTCGGGTAGATAGTTGGACCGTCCTCGATTTTGGCTCGAGCGTGATAAAAGGATGGGAAAGAAAACAGCGTGGCAATGAAGAACGGTGGCAACAACAAAAACAGAAGCAAAAACGGACCAAAGCTGCTGTGGGGAATCGGTTCGCTCCCTTCAGGGCTTCTGCCGCCGAATGTTGTGTGGGGAGTTTTGCGGAGTGGCCCTTTTCTTGAACACCAGCTCAACAGACGTTGTCTCCAACGCGGGTCGGTGCTGATGCTGGGGAATGGCGAACGGAAGCGACTGGGGTGCGCAGCCGAGTAACCGCCCATAGCCATGTTACAATCGATGGACCATCCTTTCGAATTCCATTCGCTCCTATTTGCCAGCATTAAAAGTGTCGCCACCAGCCAACAACTAACGACAGCCAGTTGGCAGTAAAAACAAGCCACTCAAACCACACTTTCACCGACCGTCGGTCCGTTGCGCTGCCCAACACTCTTTGCACCGGGAGCATTAAATGTGTCGCTCGGTAGAGTCGCTACTACCACCCTTCCTTCGCAAGTAAAATATGAACCATTTGAATCGCTTTTCGGCTTCAATCCAAGCTCAACAGTGGTTGTTTTTAATGTGAGTCATAAAAAAATAACATTGTCTGGACGTTTGAGAAGCTGGAACGAAGATGTACGGCGATAACAAGCGAAGATTCGAACCGTTTTATTCAGACGAATTGTCGCAAGACTTAGCAAGCGAGAAACAAAAAACAATCACTTTAATTATGCCTTTTTGTTGAGTTGGAGTTACTAAAAAACACCAACGAGCAATCAAATTTGACATTATAAGCACTGGCACCATTTTTGGCCGATGGAAGTGAACGGAAAACGAACGGAAAGTGTAAAGTTATCTGCTAAGTAATTAAAAGCAACTTCACCTTTATGAAAGAGGTCCAATCGATTATTCTAGGTCCGCTCCACCCCCGTTGGAACAATCAGCAGTTCCACCGAAACCTTGTGCTTGCCGTCAAGAGCAAGGTTAAGATAACTTCAGAACCATGCCAAGCTAAAAAGTGACGTGGATTGCCATTCGAGCTCTGGACGAGTGTAATTGTGAGCGAGAAAAGAAGCAGCAGCAAAAATCCATCCATCGAGTTTCCCGCTTGCCGTCAGCATCCACCCGCACCAGCCAAGGTGGAATTTCTTGGAAGTCAGTGTTCAACATCTTGCATCTGCCGGAGACACAGTGCGCAAACACCGGGACGGTAAGTGCCTATTAGTTAATTAGAACACTCCGCAAAAAAAAAACAAACCATACCCGAACAGCAAGCTGCCAACCAGAACTCCCGAACGGCTCGGTGGATCCGTTCACGCTCTCGTGGATGTGACGGCTCTGGTCGAGAACTGTCAAGCGCCCGTGAGCGGCATCTTCAAAAACATCCCCGCCCTTAGTGCCTGGCCCGTATCTACGTGCGTGGGATCTACGGATGGCTCGGCGAGCGCCTGCAGCCGACGGTTTTTCTCTGCAGTACTGCCACCAAAATTAACTTCATGCGTGATTGGCTGCGGGGAATTTCAAGAACGCTCATGTCGGGGACAGTTAAAACGATGCACGGTTGCCACCGGTACAAGGCATCCAGCTTTGGCAGCAGCTTTGCCAACCGAACGCTTTGCCTGCGTCCTCTTCTTTCAGATTTCTCCTTCCTCTTCACCTTCCTGGACAGTTTGGTTCCATCTTGATAGTGGCCAATTCTCGATAAAGGAAACGGAGAAAATACCTGTTGAACAGTGACGCAGCACGTTGCGAATCGACAGAGGTAAAGTCTGTTGCAGTCTGGAGAGAAACGTATTGGTATGCGGAGAACTATTACTTGTTACTATTAGAAATAAGCAATTAAAATTTGATTGCATGACACATAATGGTCAGAATTGAAAGAAATTAACACATTAACGGGTATTAGTAACAGTTCTTGCTATCGTTACACATTTTCTAAACGAACGCTTCATAATATGGCTTCAGATGAAAAACAGTTGGTTCGACTTTTAATCACAACCGCCAAAGAGATGATAATTGCATACATTTTGGCGCAAACATTTCGTAAACAACAACTGATGCACATGTACACCGCATTGATTTCTGTAAGCATCTCTTTCAGTGGAGGATCAATCCCCTTGGAGGCCCAGGGCGGAATTGTTAAAGGGGGCCCATGATTTTGCAACGGCATTATCGGTGTTACGGAGATGTACTTCAAACATGATTTAACAACACCAGCAAAGTCTGGGAAAGAAAACTCCCTTGCGTACATCTCAGAGTTCTGTTGCGTATCCCTGTAAACGGGGCTAGTAAGCTAGTCTCGTTATAAACGTTTGTATGCGCTAAAGAGAACCATAACGCCACTACTTGGATCACATTTTCTACGATTTACGTACATTTACGATTCCTGATTACTCCAACGCCTTCTACGATTTTTCGCCCAAGGTACAGTTTTCAATCGGTTTACTTTACGGTAACAATCAGAGAAATTTCTTAGAAACCTGTATCGCTCATGTTGATGTTTTAGGCGATGAACAACACAATTGTTTTCAGATTTGCGAAACCAGGAAAGCATGTGTTCAAGAGGTGACACCTGCAGTGTGGAATAAATTTGCCCATCACTTTTGCATTGCATACTATCAAACCCGTGAGAGCGATCGCTAGTGTAAGGAAGATGGATGAAACGGAAAGCTTCCTTCATCTCGCTCAAACTTCCCGTCGGCTGGTACGAAATTCCATACAAACCAGCTATTTTCAGATTGCCGACACCAGGAGAGCATCCACGGAAGAGGTAGCACCTTGTACAGCAATTTTGGTCGAAAACCGCCGAAATTTATTCAATTTTTAAACACTAACTTTCCCGTTTTTCGTGAAAAATTTCTTCGAAAACTACCAGTTTTTGAATGTGTAACACCAGGAGAGCATGCACGGAAGAGGTAGCTCCTGGTACTGCGCCGTAAGGTATGCAATGTTTATACACTAACTTTGCAACCAACTTGCAATGCAATGCGCCGTAAGGTATGCAATGTTTATACACTGACCTTGCAACCAACTTACAATGCAAGTTTGGTGCATGCAAGAAACTTGCAGCAAGATGGCGCCCAACATCGTACTTGCATGCAACAAACTTGCATGCAAGCTTGTATGCAAACTTGCATGCAAGTTTTTGCAAGCAATTTCTTGCATACAAACTTGCATGCAAGTTTGCATGCAAGTTTGCATGCAAGAACTTGCATACAAGTTTGCATGCAAGTTCTTGCATGCAAACTTGCATGCAAGTTTGTATGCAAGAAATTGCTTGCAAAAACTTGCATGCAAGTTTGTATGCAAGAAATTGCTTGCAACCAACTTGCATGCAAGTTTGCATACAAGCTTGCTTGCAAGTACGATGTTGGGCGCCATCTTGCTGCAAGTTTCTTGCATGCACCAAACTTGCATTGTAAGTTGGTTGCAAGGTTAGTGTATAAACATTGCATACCTTACGGCGCAGTACCAGGAGCTACCTCTTCCGTGCATGCTCTCCTGGTACTTTAAATTCGGAAACTGGTAGTTTTCGAAGAAATTTTTCACGACCAACGGGAAAGTTAGTGTTTAAAAATTGAATAAATTTCGGCGGTTTTCGACCAACATTGCTGTACAAGGTGCTACCTCTTCCGTGGATGCTCTCCTGGTACTATACATTCGGAAATCCTGGTGCAATTTCGTTTATACTTTAAAGTCGATATTCTTCTCTGCATTTATTATCACATAGAAACAATTGTTTTCTTTAATCGAGGAAGATTTTTTGATCAATTTTTCACTTTTTAAATATTTTTTTTTTGCTATAAATTAACTCTGCTGTAAAATTTTAAAAAATCGCACAATCGGCACAAATTTTTTGGGGCCCCCAACACAGCGAGGCCCTAGGCGACCGCCTACTCCGCCTACGGTTTGATCCGCCGCTGATCTCTTTTAAAAATGGTGATTTTGGCGATGCCAACAGGCTTCGTGTAGCAAGACCAATATCGTAATAAGACGATGATCTATCGGTATCGGTATAAAGTACTATAAGTTATTAAAATCGGACGATATTAGCGTGTTAGACAGCGTTAGAAAGATACTATTTAATGAGTTTAACGTGAATATTTAATTGAAAATGATCGGCTAGACGACCTAGATTCTGCAACAGGACAATGATCGTTTTTTTGATGCCAAACCGCAGAAAATTCCTATAAATTCTTCTGCTTCCTTATTGATTCATTTTATATGTTAGTAAGTCTAGTAGCTTCAATGGTCTGGCAGACCATTAATTAATGGTACTTGGACCCCCAAGTAATGGGGGTTGTACATACACTTATACCATGTAATAAAACCATTCATGAACCTTTTTGCACTAAATGTCCCTATATTGCATACCTTCAGGCGTGTAAAAGATGTTTGTCCCTGTACACACAATATCAGTTGAGTGAATTGAGCAAACGCCCCATTTCTGTTTTCCCGTAAGCACATCAACCTATATCCGAACAATGTGAGATGAAACCATCCTTCAAGCCAGTCAGCTGTTATATGCAACAATTCGACAAAGATATACATATACGCAACCGCCACAACCATCCTGACATTGTGCATCGTATCACAACCATTTGACAGCTCACCCAAATTGTTATTTTACCTGGCCACGTTGCCGCTTACGCTGTTGCATCCTTAGTTGCATCGGGCTTAAATAACAGCGCACCGAACCGGAACGGGCAAAACCAGATCGACCGAAACCCCGAACGCAGCACCAGCTCCGTCCGGAAATCAAAGCAACGAACCGTACAAGGCTGACCATGGCACCGGAGCGTTGCATTCCTATGCAAATGATTAAATCAACATTTCACAGTGAATTATACAACCGGAGAGAAATTATGGTTCCCGGTGGGGCAAGTTTTATTTCCCATGCCCCAACCTCATCAACCCTCTCCGAACACACCGGCCGATCCTCTTCCTCTCTCGCAGCGCTCACTGCTGTTCCTGCATCCGGTAGGTTGCGAAACGTACCTTTTGCCGTAGGACGCTGGTTCAGGATTGATATAAATCTTGTCCGGTAGACTTATTTAGTGGGCGGCAGGCGAACCGTGAATCTTTCCCATCTTCCCCAACGGGAAGCTTCCGCTTTTGAATGCGACATGGAGAGACAAAGGGCAGGAAGACAGTCCAGCACATCCACCGGTCGGCAAACGGTTGGATCGCACGATTCGAGCTGCTTAACAGTGATTATGCTGTGAGGTTTAACTTTCTGTTGAGTGTTGCCGTTAACGGACCTCGGCAGACGGAGCGATAGACAACGGACCAGACTAACCCGGGGTGGGGAGGTTTAGAAAGATAAAAGACGGACGCGAACAGAACTCCGCATGGTCATCGGGATCCGTTCGTATCTCTACCAGCCCACCCAGGTCATCCGATTGATTAGTGTGATCCTTTTCAAGGACCTATCCTCGTTAGCCTGTTTGCCACGCGCTGTGGAGCTGGGATTTCAAGGTTGGTTTACCCGATCAATGCGACCGTTTGCAGTCGCGGAAAGCTGGGAATTGCAGATAGAGGGTACGCTAACCTTTAAAAAAATGCATTTCCATCTAACCATCAACGAGTTCGCTTTTGTGTCGATTTACAGACGGTACAGACTCCGGGTTGCGGACCGGGACCGGTACCGGTGGGACAGCTCGACAATTTGAGCTTCGATGGCCATTCAATCGTTGCCAGCGCGGGCTACATTATGCAGATTACTTTTATGCATTCTGCACCGGGCATTCGCAATCGGCCCTTTCGATCGTACGCGGGCTCTGGTGCATGTTTTATTCAACGACCGTGCATTGACCACGGACGCCGCCATTCGCGATGGATGGTGATTCGTCGGAAAGGAAATCGGCGAGAAGTGAGGAGCAGGACAATAACGCCCGGGCAAATGGAATCACTCACAGTTTGGGAGCATTGCCTATTATCCGTCGGTGGTGGCCGATGGGTTTACAGTGGTTAGTTAACTATTTCCGATTGGAAATCCCGATCCCACCGGGTACGTCGGCATCCATCGCTCTATATCTAGGTCATGTTCATTAACACGGTCCCTCGCTTGCATTTACCGGCCGCGTACTGCACCCCGGTACCGGGCGGGCCATGTGCCGTGTAATATACAGACCATTTCCCGAGAAGCGGAATGCCACATGCATAACCCATATGCGCGATCGTAGCGCTCGATAATGATTGCTTTTAGCTGGCAGCGATACGCTGTCGGCAGCTTATTGACAGTGCAATCGGGCCACGCGGTTCGCTGATAAATTATTACAGCCAGTGGGACTGACACATTTCACAAGTGCCTTAATCCACTGGCTCACACATTAGCTGCCACCGTCGTGCACGATGAATGGATTGCCGGGGATGGTGCCACAAACACCACAGCACGGCCACAGTGCTGCGACATGTATCGAAAGGCAAATTTATCGCACCATCGGGCGCCATCGGTTGTACGGATTCTTGTAATACTTGCATTGCCACCAAGGGCATTAGATTTTTCTATGTTATTTTTCATTAAGGCGAAGTACGTTAATAGTAATAACTGTTCATTATACAAACTGTGGTGGTAACATTACGTACAAATTTGATTGAATTTATTTCTTATCGCAAAGTTATGGCTTTTGAGTAATGAATATTATTGCGCCTTATCGATAATCATCAGGAAAATTATTAATCCAGCGCTACTATGATGTTGACTCCTGCTGTAAAAACACTGCTCACGCTTGAGTGCCTTCTTTAGACAACCCATCACCCCGATGTTTCTGACTGACGCATCAACTCCATCCCTCCGGTTGAGTTTGGACCTGCCACGGACCCTCTGTTCATGTGAATGACCTTAAAAGATTTCAAAAATCACCAAAAATCCTTCTGAACATCTTTCTTTGGAAATCCTTATCTCAGAGGCGTATGTGAGTACTGTGAGTATATTAGTTCTCTATAGTTCCAGCTTTCTTATTCGAGACAGGTGTTTTGAGTAGAGAAGTTTCTTCAGATTGTAGAACCACCTGTCGGAAGGCTGTTGTCGACGTTGACCCCCAATGCGTTGGCGTTGACCCACTATTTTAAAAAATTGGAACATTTTCAAAGGAATGATCAGCTAGAATGATCAAAGGAATGATGAGGGGTATGGATCGAAACCGATCATCCGATCCAAAAACAAAAATTCTATACTCAATCCAAATTAAATCTTCCAAGAGAGTTACAAATCCTGGCTGCATACGTTCAGGTTTCCTTTCCACAGTAGCGACGTTATGTGCTGCTTGTTCGATAGTGCATACCTTTAGGCGTTTTACTCCGGTAGTAAAATATTGCATAACTCTTCACCAATATAGCATATAATAGCATAAATGTACACTATTATGGTCCATTTTCCCACAGTCGTAGTTTAATGGCGATGCCTACAAGTTCTCATTTATTTAACTTTCATCCCCCACCAACGAAGTGTTTCCACATTGTTTCATTCCCATCAAATAACGTCCTGTTGAGTGCGTAACGCAAATTCAAAACATTTTTCCAACAGTACATAAAATTTGAATCATTTAATGCAAAACATGAAAAGTAAAGAAAAAATAACAATCCATGCTGAAAAAGTTTCTTGCGCAACTGAGCCAAGCACCGGTCTGCTATGATATTCAACATTATAAATTTAACATTATTAAAGTTTTCCCCCTGAAGCGGCCACGGCCCTTCGTCGAAAGCAATCACATCTCGGAACGCAACAGGCGTCAAAAGGCTGTTCCGCTGGTATGCCGCGGAAATTCTTATCATTTCCTTTTGCTTTAGTTTTACCTCACCACCGTTACCACCATCGCACACTTTCCGAGAGTGCTAGTGCCGGCACTCATCGTCAGCAGGCCTCGATTTGCTAGTTGGCATCGCGTTAGACTGAATCCCGCTTCGTCCAACGACAACAACAAAAAAACGCCCACGGAGCGGCCCTACAAAAGTAGTTCATTAAACAAACCCACGGTGTAAAGTTACGACGAATGTCAACTTTGTCCAAACGGGTGGGAGGCCTTTTTAGAATAGTTTTCCTCCCCGGGATGGTACGAGTCGGAGTTTTCCTTGTTTCCCTTGCAACGCCAGCAACCCCCCCTTCGTGCCGCGTGTGCCGCCGCCCAGTCCACCCCTAATAAAGGTTTTGTGGTTTCCTGTGGGCAGGATGGGGCTTTTGCTACGGCACGTCTAGGGCGAACGCAGAAGTTGCACTTTAAAATTTAATAAACTCTCCCGAAAATCGGCCAACCCCGGCCCTCGGCACACCAGACGGACAAAGATGATCGGGTTCGCAGCGGAGGTCGTGCTTCTTACACACAGTTCGGGGGCGGGACAGTATTTTCGGTGTTCGCATGCACACGGTTCTCGCCCGTGTACCGTGTGTGACATTTCGCACGAAAACTTCTCCTCTGCTTCGGCAGCATCAGCGCCAACACGGCCATCGAGCGTGGCGTGGTACATTCAGGCAAGGACCTGACAGTACCGTCGCGGCGATGCTTGAACGACCCTTGCCAGACGAATTCGCCCCACGACGATCGACGTTTTGTTTTCGGGCTGAATTTGTTTAATATAATTACAAAAGTTTATCATTTATCGCATCTTTATCTGATGAAATTCAAATTCCGAAAGCATGCAGTCGCTGTTGCGCGGTCGCTTAAAACAGGGGCTTGCTGGGTGTTGGGTGGCCACGGTACCCAATGCGAACGTTCGATATGCACGGTACCGAGCACGGAAAGGACATCACTTCATCTAGAGATGAAGATAATGACGAACTCGGACGAGCCCGGTGTTGTGCGAATGCCGCCTACGCCACAGCACCGATGGAGGCGCCTGGTGGTGAGCGAGTTAATTTGCGCAAGCTAGTGTGAGTGTCTTTTCATGAACGTATACACACACACACACATACACACACAAAAACAATGCTTGCGTTCCGTTTGGTACACTCAAACGAGTATCGAGCGACAATACCGCCTAATGCGGGACAGACGGAACAAAAACAGGATTGGAAAATCCACCCCTGTCCGACAGCCAGACCCGCCCCTTCCCGCCGGTTCAGTTGCGAAGTTCATCGGGAAAGTTGGGCCGTCAGAAAATGCAGCAAACCATAAAAATGAACGGCGAGAGCGTTAGTGGAGAAAATAAAACGTTATATCTCCTCCCCAAAAAGGAGAGCCACCTTCCCTTCCTTCCCTCCTAGGGGGGTCGATCCGGACAGAGACAGAGCGCCATCTAATGTCAGGCGGTGCTGAACTTCGGGGCAGAATTTTTGACAACGATGATAAAACTCCGCTCGAACAAGTTTCCCAACGGTGGGGCATGAATCAGTACCGCTTCGCTTTCCGCCCCGTGGCAAACCACCTTCAATCCTCGTACCTCGACGGTAGTGACACTTGTATAACGATGTTTTGCGAGACCCGGATTCGAGACGGGGTCGTGGCAGCAAGTGGGAGCAAGTGTACATTTTAACAATCCATAGTGATCCCGCGGCTAGAAACTAGATCTAGAAGTTTTCCAAAAAGCATCAAAAATCGCCCTAACGAGTTTGCTTCACCGGAAAAGAAGGGATGGAAGAAACCCGGTGGGGAGGGGGCTGCGGAGGATATGGTGGTAAAGTGAAAAGCACCCAAAACCGAGCGAGCAAGAGAGAGAAAGGTAGAAAGATATAAAGAGCAAATTGAGGGTTAAAAAAAGGGCAAACGATTTGCCGAACTTGCTCCAATACGTCAGCCAGGTTAGGGCCACGGCGCTTTGCAGGAGGTTTCGCCAGGAACCGAAGAACCACCGGGGAAAGCGCCACATACCACGAGTGCTCCATTTTGGTCCCGCACAGTTTTCGCACAGCGTGGAAGGACGGGTGAGAAATCTTTCCGTAACTCGTGCCTCTTTTTTAATTGATGAGTTTACTTTGCCAACACTTTTCCGAGCTAACCGCGTCCGCGTCCGCGTGCCACAAATTCCGGACCACCCGCAACCGATCCCGTATGTTGTTTTGGGTTGTGCCATGCTGGCTGGCACACGCTTGCCGTGTGCAAAAGTATAGCCTTATTTTGTTGTTCTTTCACGTCGCGCGATTTGAATGCAAGGCCAGATTGTTGACACATCATTTAAAGTTCTTCGCTTAACCTGTTTTCCTTTTTCCGCTGTTCGGAACGGCAACACCGGTGCCGGTGGTTCGCGTCCCGCGGGGTCCCTTGTTCGGGGTCGTCCCATATAGAGAGCGGCCCGACATGATTTAAGCGACAGCAACCAAAAAAAAGCTCATCCGTTTCACCGTGACTCAGTTAAGGGTGGGAGGGAACGGCTCGGCGCCGAAGACGGTTGCTTGGATTGTAATTCTTACTGTTAAGTTTAATTTTCGACAGCTGTCAAAATCGAAGGCGCAACTTTGTTTCGCAACTTGACAGTTATTGCATGCCGGCCGCTTGTAGGCTGCGAAGGAGTACTCTTTCAACTACCTTTAACCTGCTATGTTTTTGTTAAAAAAGTTTAGCAAATTAATTACTTGCTACACATTTTGACGGACTGCTTTTTTGCTGGACGTCATGTTAATGTTTACCTACCAATATGTAATATATTCAGCGTTCTTTTTTCAATGTTGATGCAAGCAAGAAAGGAAGCCGGATATTTAAATTTCATTTTTCTTTTATTCATTCTCATCACGGAAGTAATGAGATTTTAATGAGCCGCCTCAACAAGAAAACCGTCTCACACGGTTCCATTCGCATCCAACCGGCGGGCGTCTCCGGCACACTTGGCATGCTAGTATTTATCGAACCTTAAGCAACATTTTACATTAAGGTTTGCATCGCTGTAAATTAATTTTCTATTTCAATTTTAAACCATCAAACGCTCGCGCTGGGGAAGCGATGGTCCGGCAGGGGATGAGCCGTTCCCGGGGTCTTTACGCCGCGCTTATCATGCTCATCATAATTTTAATTTAATCTAGCACCGCTGAGGATGCGCGGGCACCCATCAAGACAGCCACAAGCTTGCTGCACTTTCCCCACACAAGGCAAAACACCCTGCCAGTCCAGGCCGGGCTGGGGTTGGGAGAAATGATTTATTTTTGCGACGAAATTTAATAAAACTTTTCCACACCCAGGTCACAAATCGTCGGAAGACACATGACCCACGCTACGGGGTTTGGGGAAGTGAGGTGCACCCCACCCCCACCGGGCCTGGAAATGAGAGTGCGAAGAGATCGCTGTAGCAAGTCTAGAACTCCCTAGACGCGGGGCCCGAACCAAAAACCCCCCGAAGCGGCAACCCAACGGTAACGAAAACCGCAGAGAATGCTTTTAGAATGCGAATGATAGAGAAGCGCGCACCGAAACGCAAACGAATGAAAATGAATGCAAACGCGTTATCTTTAAGTTTCACTTTTACGCTACAGGGTGTTCCACACTGTTCCCACCCGTTTCCCTATCCTGCCCCATCCATTCGGCGAGCTTGGCGCGGTTTCACCCTGAGTGCGCGGCCCCATTTTGCCCCTTGCGCCCTATGCGCCCTTGCTGTTCTGTTCTGTGTGCCGCAACCGGGCGGGTGGAACATATTGATGAGGAAGTAAATTAAATTTATTGATAAACTTTTGCCACTTTCCACCGGCAGCAACCGAGGGTGGCTATTTCCCCGGGCTTCGGCGGGGGACACTCGGCGCAGGATAAGTTTCCGTTTCCGTGTCGCGGAACATTTCCCGCGGAGTTGGTGGTGGCCCCACACAACCAGGGGTGTGGGAAATAAAAATCCCAAACTTCCGAACCTCAAAGAGCCTGTGGTTTATCCTCCTGGCAGGATAAATCGTGTTTCGCTTTGGATGGCTTACAACGGCGCGCGGCGGCTCGGATGCGGTTTCGGTTCGGGGTTCGGTTCCTTTTTTCAATATTAATTTTCTAATTTTCCACCACCAAATGAAAAAAAAAAATAAGCCACGTAGAATGCGATCCTGAGCGGACCGTGGAAACCGGGCGAGAGTGATAAGTTTTAAGCGCCTAATTTGTTAAGGTCTGCTACATTTTATTGGATCAGCGAAGGGTGCGAAATTGGGTATACAAGCTATTTTAGCCATCATTATGGTACTTGTGGCCAATAGATTGAGTTGATTGCGTTGGTAAGATTGTAAGTTATGAAATCTTCCGCATTGTGAGGAGTAATACGATAGAGTTTGGCTGAACTGCCTCTTGCTGGTTTCGGTTTGTGGTGCAAGAGGCAAATTTTCCGAGTTGGACGTTTCCTTCCCCGAGCACGAACGACTTGTAATGGAAATTGATCATTACGACATTCAGCATGTTTCCATTATCCGTCATAAAGCAGCATAACAATTGGTGTTTTGGGTTTGTGAATCATCTTTTTTAAAGAAATAGTTAACTTACCTTCCGCGTTGTGTAACAGAGTCGGATTGTAAATATCAAAGCGCCTCAAGTTATGCAATATCAATGCACGATAAGCGCCACAAGTTATGCACGCAATGCACAAATTGTAGGAGGGTATCTTAAGATTTGCTATTTGAAATAGTAAGATCTTCCTCTTCTCTTCCTTTAGTGGTACAACAACCTCAAGGCTAAACCTGTCACATCTAGCCTTATTTGACTTAATTATCAGGCTATGGGTAGCTTGATGTAACCGTTGCGTGCGAACATTGGGGGATTGGGCCGGATAGGATTTTGGGTCGGTCCTGTCGTGTGAAGACAAGCACCGCTATCAAATACACCATCGCTGCTCCCTTCAGATTGCTTAAGTTTCATAGTCGAAGATGTAATTTGGCACATGTCAAACAATTGTGTCAATATCGAGTAAGAAATTCTAATAATTGAAACCCGTAGAATGGTTACAATAATAAGTTGTTAAATTGCACTGAAGAATCAACATAGATGTCCTTCTCAATTTTTGTTCTGCTGTTATTTAGTTGAAGTTTGTTTGAATTATTTACTAATCTTTCTTTTATAAATGATTTGTTTTGACACGTTATCTAATCATAGTAAACCGGCGCAAAAGCTAACCTCGCTTGCCAATTCGTATGGGCGTTTAAGCCATATTCATCCCATTAACAGATTGTGCTCCTAAGCTCCTGCTTAGCTTCTTGATCTTGTTAAATTAACAATCAACTAGGTCATGCCTGTTATAATTGGCGTAGTGTGCTATGTATACTACGTTGCCAAATAGTCGGTCCCGGATTGCAATTTGGTTTGTACCGGATCTATCGTGTTATAGACCGGAGATGCCTCTCATTTTTGAAATTATGTATGAACCTTCATCTTCGAGCTTAATTCTGGATTGTTACCTCATTCATGTTTTAGCTTTCCAAAGCAAGTTCCAATACCAAAACAAAGTTCCAATTAATAGAACATAGTCGAAAGCTTTCAATGCTTCGTAGCACTTCCACCCCTAAAACAACAAAACAGCTCTCAATGAGCAGAATGCGTCGGATGGCGTATCGTTTCCGCCACATGCCCGGTGCACAGGAACGGTTCGCAGTAATCCAACCGGCAGTAATAACGTACCTGCACGGTTGAAAGCAGCGCTCAAGTATCTTCGAGATGTGCAACCACTGCAGAGGAAAACCACCGCACACCGAGGCACACTACAGCCGCACCGCAGCAGGAAACCGGAGGAAAGTACTTACTCCTCTGCATAATGGATGCGGAGCATTCTTCGTTTTTCGGGGTCGCTCGTTTCAGCTCCCCTTTTTATTATTACTTTTTTGTGTGCTTTTCCATCTTTCTTTCCTCTGGTGGGGAATGCAGGTTGGGGAGGAGGGTTCACGGGACGGCACGGAAGCGAATGGGAGCGTTGCCTACATTTACAAAAACTCTACCACCTTCGAGAAGTAACACGGATGGCAGCTGGCGGGATTTAGCTGCTGCATCGTTGCACAAAGCGTCTTTTAAAAGGTGCGGTCTTATCCTTCCCCGTCCCCGTCCAACCCCACGGTGCTTCCCCACGTGCTACCGCTACGTGGCACGTGTGCCTGCATTGCTTCTTGGCGTTGCTTTTGATTTGTGTCATGCTGTGTACTTCCCAACAGCTCTCGTTCGTTGTGTCCCCCCGTTTGCCCACCCCCTAAACGTCCGTCCGGGTTGTCTCGATTTGGCAGTGACAACTGGTTCGTGCACATCACAAGTGCCACAAGGCTGCCGTTAAGTGTGGGCCGACTACTATATTTACAAACTCCCGTTGTCACACGAAACATCACACGTTCGAGTGGTGCTGTGCGCTGGAACGGAGTGTATCACATTACGCTCCAGTAGCTTCACAACATACTGCCCACTTTGGTGGAAGCATTATGAGCCACCGGGCCCACCGGTTTTGGGATAGGATTTTTTTGTTTTTCATGCTTATCCCTCGTGTTCCGTTCGGTTCGTGCAGGGATGACACGCCGGTGCCGAGTGGTGTAAAGGTCATCCGAGTTTGGTCGAAACAGTGTGCAGAACACGCGGGAGAGCAAAAGAAAAACCATTCCATCTCCCAGGTAGTACTCCATGCAGAGAATAAATTGTTTCAATTTCCACAGCGCAGCCCCGTAGTGTTGACTTTTATGAAATGAAGAATCGGACAAAGCGATCGAAAAGATCACAAAAATGTGCGAAAGATGTGAGTGATGATTTAAGAGCATGGAAAATGGTTGATAAAAAATTATAACTTGTAAATTGTAATATTTACGAAAAATTCGTAAAATATTTTGCATAACTTTAGGCGACTTTCCCTACCAAAGTCGTCATTTTGTTATATACGGTTTTTGCTTACTGTTACCTGTCAAACATCAAACTGAGCTTGGTGGCGGGCGATCCACAGGATAATCGTGAAGAAAAGGATACTTAACAATGGGCAGTTTCGGATTCTTCTCGCAAAAGACAAGGACAGCGTTGGGCAATAGAATCCGAATCGGATACGATTCAATCCTGTTATGATCTAACGTCTAGGACTCTCTGGATCCCAAGCCGGGATAGGCGATTAGAATTTAAAGTAAGAGTCCGGATTCAGAGCCTACATGGTTTGGATTTGTTATGAATCCGGGATTGAGACAAAATAGATATCCCATATTCGGATACTTGGGAACTCGGGATATTCCGAAAAAGGTGATCCTAAACAAAAACCGATATGCAAATCTATTGGGATCTGTGTCTGCCATAGGATTGAAATCAGGGATGGGGATTCAAATTACTTTTTATTTAAATAGATGTGCGTAGATTTGGATGTGCAATTACAATTTCAAACATAACATGTTGAGATCAAAATTTTCAAAAAATCATGTATGGTGGGTTATTAAAAAATTTCGTAAAGAAATAATATATTTTATTAGAAGTACATAAAATCGCACTTTCAATTTAAAAAAATTAAATAAGTAGTATATTAAATTAACTATCGGTAGTAGAGATGCATTCTATCCCTTAATATTGGTATTAATTCAAGATAATAGACTGCCTAGCCCCCGAGATACGCTATTATAACGGATCAAGATGAAAAATCGTTTATATTTCAAAGTTACATAGTTCAATTTCCTCTCTGAACTTAATTTGTACTGTAATAATAGGCGACTGTTCGCAAGAAAACGTTAGAAACAAATGTTTGGTATAACAAAGAAAGGTATTTTCCACCAATTTTTTACCTTTTTGCTTAGAGTTTGTGCTATAAATTAACTCAACTGTCAAATTAAAAAAAAACACGTATCTCCGAATCCATATCTCGATGCCTATCTGTAATTGCATAGCTTTAGGCGTACCAAACCCTACAAATAATTCATCAAAATACCCGTAAGGCTCTATTCTAATTTTATGTTACTAATGCCAGTATTGTCTAAAAAGCAATCAAGTTATGTGATTGAAAATACTTAAATGGCAGTCAAAATATTTGCAGAAGCTTTTAACATCTGGTATGATGCTGTCCTGTTACGCACAACTCAAAAAACAACTTTAGCTTAGCCTTTGTTATCTCGCTAGAGGACCTAATGGATAGTAAAAGAGAATGGATAGACGACAAACTAGCGCTGCAGTAACTCAACATTTACTATTCCACTTGAAACCTATCTATCGGACCTATTCGATCCGTAGTTCTTTTTTAACCTGCAACCATCGTGTACTCACAGTTACCCAGTTTACGGTGCCGTTGCATCGTTCTTTTAGGAAACATACTTGCTAATACGAAAAAAATACATCCCCAAGCCACAATTGAGCGTGGCAGATCCGCAGATAAGTAAATTTTCCGCCCTCGCACGCACTGCACTATTCGAGTGTTACAGCAGCGTGGGTCACGCACCGTTTGACGTACGCATTCGATTGTCAGGTCGATTACTGTCGATTAGCGGATGGTGCTGTGACAGTTTCGACCCCGAAACATCTGTTCCGGTGGTGTGGTTTCGTGCGCTTCATCCCACCCATTCCACCGCTTCTATTGTGTGAATTATTACCACTGCAACAACTGCCAGCGCGAGTTTCTCTTCGCTTTTTTTCGTTTACGTTTACGTTTCACGCTGTGGGACTAAATAATCGTAAAAAAAAGTATGCCATCGCTTTTAGGAAACGCTTGCACCTAAAAATGCTTCCCATGGGGATAAAACCCGGATACATGCAGAACCATCGGCAAATGGAGCAGCGCGACCACAGTTCAATTTCGACTAACAAGCCGGTGTATTTATTTCCACAACAAATGGCATCCACACGCCATGGCAGGCCGCATCAACTTTTGCTGCCGCTCTAATTAAAGTGAGCCTTTCAGCCACGGTTGCAGAAGAGGTTGATAATTGGAAAGAACCTCACCATGCTAGCAGGCGGCACGAACGAACGACGCTCTGGTCGCTCCGGTCTGCAAATGGCTTGCAATAAACAACAATAGTGAGCTGCATCGATGCGCTGTGCGATGTTCCCAGCGCCTATGGTGTGGTATGTGCGAGGTGAAATAGTTGCTCCAACCGGCGCTGAAATAGTTCACCGTTCGATCCCGGCAGGAATCCGACTGTTCACCGACGCTTCGACGCTTCTCGCAATGGATAAGGAAGCAAGCGAACAAGCCGAAGTTATGCGATGCCATTAAATTGCGATCCTCGTGAAGCGACCATTCGCCTCATCGGGCACCGTATCGGATGGATTCAATCAGTAGAAACCAACCAGGGAGACTCCGCTTCCCCGCGTGGACTAAGGGGAACTGAAGGATCAATAAGCGCGTGCATATGTAGCCATCGTCCAGCCGTGGAAAACAATTTAAATCTCAATCTCAACGGTGAAAAATTGAGGGCCACCACCGTATCTCGATGTTCAATAGAGGGCGAGGGAGAGAGAGAGAGAGAGAGAGAGAGAGAGAGAGAGAGAGAGAGAGAGAGAGAGAGAGAGAAGAGTGTTGAAGCTGCACTTTGTCACAAGTGCAGGTTGCAGTTTTGCACCTGGGACCAAGACCTACATGCGTTGTGAGTGTTTGCACCCTCAACCGATTCTTTCCGATAGCTTTGCAGCGTTTCGCTTCCGTAGTTCAAGCACGGACGCCGGTTTAACGTTATTGACACGAATCGAGTTAGGTTAAACACGAATTATCACTTCCTTCACGGGGAATGTTTCCGCGGCACTACGGCGAAAGAACTTCAGACCCAAACGACCCGCACGCTTGGATCGCCCGTTGGTTATTCCCATTCGGGCCGTAGCATCATTATCACCGTAACAACGTCGTTTCGATGCTACGGTTGCTTCGACCACCGGAGCAATAATTTAATTTGGCAGAGTGTGTGGCTGTGCTGTGCTGTCTGCAAACAGGAGGCTCAAGGAACGCAACGCAACGCACCATCGGATGCACAGTGGCAAAGTAACGCTGAAGGACGTTCTTGTGGCTCTTCGATCGGTTGTTCCCAACTCACACACACACACACACACACACACACACACACACACACACACACACACACACACACACACACAAGTTCTCTTTTTTGGTTGAAATCGGAAGTTGTTTAACAAACCCCGTTTCGAAGCCCTTTGCACACCCAAAACCAAGATCGAGTGATGATTTTTGGGCCAACATACACACACACGCACACACACACACAGCTGTTTCGGTGTGATCTGTCCGTACAGTGAAATTGCACGCATAAATTACAATCCCCCCCCGGAGCTAAAGAGCACTCACTCTCATACTAACCACCCCCCACTAGGGAGTACACAAACCTGCACCACTCAGCACACCCACTATCGTGTGAGGTGAGGAAATAATTTAATTTGATTTCACTTTAAACCTCTGCAGTCGACGAATTCATTGCCGGGTGTTGTTTGCGAGTGAAGGGAACCAAACTGCAGAGGAATATTTGTATGAATGTGCGAGTGTGTATATGTATGTGTGGATATAAATATATGCATATTTGTTTAACGATGTAATTGTGTATCGTGAACTAATGAAATTAATCGCCAAATACCGTGCGGCATTCTACCAGCCGATTCCAACCTGTCAGGGGCGTTGCAATTTATGCAACAAGCATTAATTGCTTCCAGCGATACAACAATAGACATGTAATTCTATATGCGACTATTGTTCGGTTGTCGATTGATATGTTTGCACTAACAAAAGAATGTTGCATTTAATAGTGTACTTACCACGGTGGGCTTTCTGCTTGCGGGCTATCATTCATACCGATTGCATTGCATTGTGCATTATGTATTGTTTGCGTTTGCGGGTTTTTGTGCATAATGCTGATTAATTCCAATCGATACCCTAAAAGGTGGACAAACAATACGCTAATGTTGGTGATGCAAGATGCAACATTCTCTACCATTTTGTAATGTGTGCCGTATACCTTTAGGCTAAATTTCTATCGGACCGTCTCATCGAAAACGCCTAAAGCTATACAATCTGCAGCACACAGGTGTAAATTATGTGAATTATGAGCGAGCGATGATCGATAGACTTTGTGCTGGATTGTGAGTCAAAATTTTGCTTGGAATTGATCTTCTCTTGAAGTTTATCTGCTGCAATGACTTCGAACATTTACTGTGAGGTCCTGAAAGTACCAGAGCGAAAATCAAAGCCAAGGTTAGAGTAATCACCGTTAATTAATGGTCCACTTGTAGGTTGCTCTGTAATCGTAACAAGAATCATTGGAGAATAATAACTAATAATAAACTATGCATAAGAGAAAGCTGAGGGTAAATCGGCAGCCAACAAACAATCAAAAACCTTATTACTCGAAAGTTAAAACAAATCTTTCCTTTCTCACCATATAGGACGTTATTTCTATGTACGTAATTTATTGAAGAATTATCTAGTGGATATCATGCAAAGTTAAGATTTTTTTCAATAATTATACATTAAATTGCATTTCAAATAGGCAGTTATAAAACGGGCCTCTACATTTCTCTAACTTGACTCAAATCTGCTAGGAAAAAATTGTTTTGTTTTGCCATTTGTTGAGTAACTGATGGAAACATTCATTTGGATCGAAAGAATCTAACCTTCAATGCACGGGCAAACATCACTTATCTGTTTGTAAAGAGCAATTAGCTTAAGGTATAAATGACCCCATAATCAGTTTTTCTCTACCATATGTAAATTCTGATATAAAAAATTATTAAGCAATATCTACATTGACGTAAATTGATCGCAATGAATACACATCGGAATGGCTCTAAAGCGTATAGCAGGAAACGTTAAATTACACCGATAAAATGTAGCATAAACCGGCATAATAATAACCGTAAATACAACCATCAAACAACGGATTCACAAAACGGCTCATAACTGAGCTGAGTTGCGCTTTATTTGAAAATGCGCACGCAAAATTCATAAATTTCACCACAAGCCAACAATAACAATCATTTATTCGTGTGTGGGTGTGTGTGTGGGTGTTTCTTTTCACACACTTTAAAGCACAATACACGAAAAACCCCTACCGATGGGGGTGTGTAATCACAAATTACACCAATTGAACTGAAGCCTACTCATCGTTTCAAGTGTATCCGCCTTGCCAGAAAATCCCCAGCTTTCTACCGGGGGTGATAATGTTTCGCAATCTTTTTTCATATCCTTCCGCCCACCGTACGTGGAACCCACAAGGCAGGTAACTCACTCAGCCACCACCAACAACAAAAAAAAAATAATAATAATACAGACACCCGGGATGAACCATCAAAGACGCGGGCTCGTGTTACGTTTCGAAAATACATTACCAACAATTCATCGTCGTTGGATAATTTCATTGTGTGCCGGCATAAAAGCAACGATCATTATGGGACATCCCAAACCCAACCGAACCCGCCCTATCCTAAATGGGCATGGGATCGACTGAAGGGCAGCCAGATACACCAGATGGGGGTGGATGCAGGGCTTGAGAAAATTATCATTCCACCCTTGGCCCCACTCTCCTTGGCCTTGCCACAAAAACATTCAAAAAAAAAAAAGAGACGAGCAAAGCAACGCCACACAGTAACGTGGCATTGCGCGCCGAAAAGGGACGGTGGAAACTTCCACACTAAACCGGCCCCTCCCGGATCGGGCCCGAACACGCGAGTAGCGAACGGAACGGAACGAAAGATAACAACAACACACGAAAGAAAAAAACACACGGAGAAGATTTAATTTGGGATAATATTTCGCCCACCTGTCCCTTTTTTGTGCTGTGGCTGCGTCCCTGACGGTACACCGTCCAACATGGCGCAAAACCCCACTTACACACGGATTCCATCCCTACCGGTGGCAGCCTGCGGGTTCCGTTTATCTTTCGCTTGCGGGAATCTCGAGTGTTGAATGATGCCGAAAGTGAGAGAGCAAGAGAGAGAGAGAGAGAGAAAAATGTAAGAAAATGTAATAAGATTATAAGGGATTGGTTCAACCCGGGGTCGATGGGGAGTGATGGGGACGCGTCAGTCTTTCGGCCGGTTATAGCTACCGATTTGTTACCTCATCAGGATTTCGGATGAGAGCGTATGAAAAGGGGTGGCTTTCTTCTGCTTTTGATTCTCCCCGGCAGTGAACGGATTATCAATGCCAATCGGTCGAAAACGAGGAGCTGTTTTTTTTTTCTCTTCTATGCCTTTCGATTCCTCCTTCGCCTCCATAGCCGTACAGTGTGGGAAGGAGATGAGCCACCAGGCGCCTCCATCCGATATTCATCGAGCAGCACGGGAGCAACCGAACCGGGGGGTAGACGGACGGGCGGTCTTGCCATTCCACCGTGACGTTCGCAGAAAGGCACGAAACCGGTTGACACTGGAAACGTGCCACCGGCACACACTGTCACACAGTGTTTTCAGCCGAGACATGTTTAAACTTCCACACGCGGGCGAAGGGTATGGTGGTGGTGGCGGGCTTGTAAGGACGGTTGCCAGATAAAACGAGAAGCATGTTTTATTCGCCGTTGCCAAAAGCCAGAAATGCTACATGGTTGGCTTTTCTTTCTACCAGCCCGAGGGACGCCAGGCATGTCGGGAATTGTATCGAGAAAACTTTCCCCACCAAACGTGTATGTGTATGTGTGTGCTTGTGTGATCCAATTCCCCCCCCCCCCCTTGTTCTGTCTGGGTCTGGGACAACAACGATACCTACACACACACACTCACGAATCTACCTGGGACCCGTGGGGGGCGATGTAATTTTGCAGACACACAGTTTTCGACGTCCTCGGCTAATCTTTGACGATCATTACTTATTCATGTGTTACTGCCATGCTGCCGAACTTGTGAAACTACCACGGTGTGTTGGTGATCTTCGCCCACTTCCATGCCTTTTCGCCACAAATACGTGAGAGAGCATTCGGAATGCCCTTCCTACCTCTTCCCCTTTGCTAAAAACCCCGTGCCACCGACCGTGCTGCTACGGTATTGTGATTTTATTTTAGGTCTCCATTTGCTCTATTTTCTAGCATTCGACCCAGGTGGAAACTGGCAAACCCAGGGCTTGGGGATATTAAAAATTCACCAGCCAATTCTAATCAATGAAATACAGGACAGCAAATTTGTGAGTCCCCCTCTCGGAGTGCCCCGCTTTGGAGCTGAGAACACACGAGTTCAATGTTTGAATTCGGCAGATTGATTGACCCACAGGGGAGTTGAAGGAAAAGCGTAGTGAACGAAGGATGGATGGGGAGGAACTTAACACAGCCCACAACGAAAGCACGGCAAAAGCCCCCGCCACGGGACACAACCTAACAGCACAGTGCAGTGCAGTACCGGATGGGATTTATGGGTGGGATTGATTTCGCAAATTTGAGCTATTTAATAGGCTCCACTACACCTGCCACTAGAATAAGCAAACGGGATTAAACAGCAGCCTTTACCGTAGCCTACCGTCTGGTTCTTTCCCACCTTTCGTACAGCAATCGCATTGCCGGTGAGCTAGAGCGTCCGTGTACACGCACCGTGCAGGCAAGGGATTTATTCTGAAACGATGAAGTAGTTACCTTTAGTGAGCTTAATCCTTCATCGGCAACGTACTCCGATATGGCCCTGTGAAGAAGTTTTATGTTCCGGTGTACTTTTCCTCACTCACAATCGTTCTTGTACTAGTGCTGGCTCAGTGCGGTGCGGCAGTAAAGTGCGTCGAATAATAATTCTTCGCAATTTGCTTCGAATTTCTCCGAAAGGCTCTTAGGTTGGTTGGCTCTCAGGTCCGCTTCTTGCAAGAAATAGAGTTAATCGATTATGCTTCTAGTTCGATCAGGCTTTTTCTCCTTGAACATATTGCTAGTGAAGGTAATTCCACCACACTGAACTGTGATGTGAAAAGCTAGAAACTAGTAGTAACTAGTGAGATACATATCAACTGTTGGGTATGACGTTGACCAATTTTCTTAAATAATTTCCTCTTTATACTCATGTTTCACGTAATATCGTCTGAAAGTATACCGACTTATCCATCGTTTGACCTGCTGCAGGATTCCTCTAAACCGCTCGAGGTCGTAAGGAAACCACATGATACCAACCGTTCTAGTGCACGCATCAACGCCGTGACTCCATCTCAGTTTGAACCTTTTTTCCTCTCTTCTCTGTCCATGTGGATGACCTAAAAAGACTTTACGGATTGCACAATCGAGTAACATTCCAATGATATGACCAGCTAACCGAAGCCTGGCGAGCCAAATTCACTAACTATTGTAATTAGTTTATTGTACATATATTAAACTGGTCGTAATTATAACAGCCCCTGCATTGACCTTCAGCACATATGGAGCCAACAATTAAGTTGAACTTCTCTTGAATTTGGCTAAGAAAGTTTGCAATGCAGAGGCGTATGAGAGTACTGAAGCTATATAAGTTAGCTATATAGTCGCGACTGGTGTTTCGAGTGGCGAAGTTTACACATAAAGATATTAGAAAGATATGTTGGCATGTAGCACCCTATCGCATGTCGCAACCTCAATGCTAGACAACGACTTCAAAAATGTAGCTTACCTTTACGCCACCCATGTGTTCGGTACAATGTATGTCACTATTATCATACAAGGCCTCTACTGATGCCACCGTCAATCTGAAGAATTTTGTAGGTAAATCTCGCCTAAAAGTATGCAATAACTAATAAGAAACTATTTACCACACCTAGGGATTGTTAGAACTTCGTTTAGACTCGATGTATCAGAATTAATTCAGGAGCATATAAAGCTGCATTGGACAAGAAAATTATTATATTCAAAAGCCTATTACCAAAGGTAAACATTAAAATCACATGCTTATGACAAGCTCTTTTCCTAGTTTGATGATTTAGGACGCTTGATGCTTCGAACGGTGAAATTCAAAATCAAACCCACCAGATCATGCCAGAGATGTTGTCCAGATCATTTCCAGATCATTGAATCTCAATGGATCATTCGCGTTAGTGCTGTTTTCTCTACTGCCCAATCGTGCTGTACAGTAAACACAGTGAACGGTTTGGTGGCTCCAGCTTAAATCAAGGTAATCAGCACCTTGCACTAAACGTCAGCACTCACGTATTCACATTTCGCCTTGCACAAACTGTGAGTATAATTGATTAACACGCCAATGAAAGTAACACCTCGCCCTCGCACATTCAATTTACCTTTCACGCCTTTCACTCCTGATCCTAATCAGCAGTGCAAGATGGCTGAAACGAGCCTTTTTTGTTTTTTGGTTCGCCATACCGCCATGTGAGCTCTTGATTTCCCGATAAACATTTAATCTTATCACACCGGTGTCACATTTCTCCCCACCGATGTGATGAGTTTTCCGAAAGCAAGCTTGCAAATGTATGGCAAATACATCGCACGTTCGGCAGCATAGAACCTTGTCGATACCTTCCCATCGACCCTGCGTTGCTGTTGGGCTAGTTGGCCGGCAATGAGCCCTGCCAGCCCTGCCGGCCGCTACGGAAAATATTCACCGAGAAAAAAAAGAACACGAACGTGTGTGCCTCATGAGCGGTGCCAATCATCACCGTCATATCATCTGGGGTCGATCGTTTTCGTGAGCAGCGAACGTGACGGCAGCATCAAACGCCACCGTGTGTCATGTGATAAGCCTTCGGTCCCGAAATTGTGCAGCACAGCGTCATTGCGTTGTGGATGATGGCATGATTGAAATCGGGACGACCAGTATCGGAGCATCAGCTCCGGCCCCGGCACCGAAGTGAACGTGATGAAACCGGACATTAAAGGCCAACGTTTCGTCCTTTGGAGACGGCGGTCTAGCTTGGTGTTTGCAGTAGAACCACATCTAACGTATACACATGCTGCATTCCCGCTCTCCGCTCTTGGGGGGGGGGGGGGGGGGGGGGGGGGTGGTTTCGGTCAACATAATGAGATGTTGTGTCCAATACACTTAGGGCGCTTAGGAGAGTCAAGTGGTTAACCCACTCGTTTGCGGGTGACTTGACGCGTCAAACAGGGTCGGGACGAAACTTTGTACCGGACGTAAATAAGTGCACCGAACCGTCGTCGCAATTTCCTCCTCCGCCGGTGCTGACGGATGGTCACGTTCCGGTCGACTCTAAAAGCTTGCCATACGCTGCTACTACTGCTTCTGTCACAGACCATCCATTCCTTCCCCCGCAAAACCACCTCCAATATCCAGTGTCCAGTGGGGTGGTGTAATAGCGATAATCATCGCTATCAGCGACATCGTTCACACTTTTTCCGTTTCCACCCCGCACGATAAGCCCTTTTTTTGGGTGGGAGGATATGGATGGCATCGGGCGATAACAAGATCCGAAACAGGCAACCAGAAGAACCCATCGGTTGACCCCATGAATGGACATTACTGCCACCGTAGCGAATGCAAGCGTCCGGTTCGGGGCAGACAGGAACGGCATATAAATCACGTAGCTATTTGAAGCTTCCACCCCGATTTTCCCCCTACACACACTCACACACCCTATGATTGTGTGTGTGTGTGAGTGTATGAAGCGGCCTATTACACCATCACACCATGATGCTTTACAGCTCCTTTACAGCCTACTTTTCGGCCATCGAACGATGATACCAAATCCCATCGTATTCCCGGTTGGACGACTGGTGGTGATTCGTCGCTACAATGAATTGTTTTCCGTTGCTGACCATGGGCCTCCGCTCGTCCGCTCATGTCAGACCGTTTCATGGCGATAGCATGCAACGTTGTATCTGCCAATGACCGAGTGTGTCCCAAACAATGGCAAATAATGGCATGATGATTGGCGATGCTCGGTTTCGTGTTCCGTTTATGATTACATGTACAGTGTTTATACCGTACCGTTTTTACAACTTATTACCTGTAAAATATTCCTCCAGTTTACAGTTAGTTTGTGTGTGAATGTGTTTTTTTATAAAATCATGTAATTGGTTTGATGAACATATTTGAAATGTTTAACAGAAAAATGTAAAGAACCTCTGTACATTGTTTCCCCTGAACAGTATGCGCCTAAAGCTATGCAATCACTACATTCCAGCATACATTTGTTATTAAGCATTGCAGAACGAGTTGCATATTTTCAGGCGTTTATTCCTCGTTGTATCGTTCAGATGAAAAATAAAACCAATTCTCCGGAATGTGTTCTAGAAGAAAATCTTGTTTTATGTACAACGTTATCTAGCCCAACTCTCGTTGCTTTATGCCCACAATCCGGCACGGCTAACATGCTCGATTCATAAAATGAAACGATCTTAACCACAAACGCTGTGTGCCTCCATAAAGTTTAGGCAAATTCAGCCTTTCATCGTCACTGCTCTTTGCTCAATTATTTCTCTCGCCTTTTATTGCACCTTAGCCATGGCTTGTTGCATAGCCTTCCATAGATTCCGGCACCGGATCGGTCGAGGCGTTTTGGGGGCTAGAGATTAGTTTCATCTCAACACAAGCTCAACAACCGGACACAAGCTCCGACTCCTTGCAGTTCCTGCACAGTTTCATTATTTCAAACCTCCCTTTG
Source organism: Anopheles moucheti (assembly GCF_943734755.1). Taxonomy (NCBI): domain Eukaryota; kingdom Metazoa; phylum Arthropoda; class Insecta; order Diptera; family Culicidae; genus Anopheles; species Anopheles moucheti. Next base: position 31,266,004 of record NC_069140.1, read on the forward strand.
TGGCGGCCTTTTCCGCTCCACTGCTACGACCATTCGGGATGCAGCCCCTCGGGGGAGTTGTTCAACCAAGTGGAAACATCAAGGACATATCTTGGGCACCCAGTCAAGCCGCCCCAACAACTACTGCTGAGTATTGGTTGGCCGTGCCCAATGCTGCCGGCGGGTGGCCGCGCGTGTGCTATGAATTTTGAATGATTCATGTATAAATTATCCAAAACGCTTATGAATATTTAATTGGCGTGCAGAGTAAGACAGAGAGCAAGAGAGAGAGAGAGAGAAGCAGCATGGAATGTGGGCGACAACGACGAGTGAACGAGCGGTAAGCGGAAGAAAAGAAGCAGGATGGGGAAGGGGAAGTATTCAAACATTATTTATTTGTCCCGAGAATGCAATAATCCACCGAGGATTGTGCTTGAAATGTGTGCGAAAGTGTAAAATGGCTGTTCATTTGGCAGCACGCTTCAAGACGCACCGTACCCCGTACAACACCGGGTCCGCAACGAGAGCGGGTGTATATACAAACACCCTTGGAGGAGTGGTGTCGAACCACGAGCCGGTGGTGGTTCCACTTCTTGCTCCATTCTGTTGTGCGTTTCATTTTCTCAGCACCATCACAGCTAGCAACAGCAAAAAAATACATAACTCTACTGTTTCATTTTACACCAGATCCGGGGGTGGGCGGTACGGTCGCATTTAAGCTCGCTGTTGATTTGAAGCTACGGCTTTAAACCTGCCGTATAATGTTCACAGTGCGCGAGGGCTTATTGAATGTCGCGTGGTGTATTTGCATGTCAAATAAACGGTCGCCGGGTGAATTGATGGCAAGCGATGGAAATGGAATTATGACGCTTGTTTGCTTCACAGTGTGTACCAAACAGCAGCTCTTTACACAGAAAAGCACACGAAGGTTATCTTCCTGTTTGAAATTAACTTTTTGCAACAGTAAAACATGTTTGTTCTTATCGGACCAAAATGCAATTGTGATACGTGAGACACATTTTAGCTGCGTATTGCATATATTTAGGGGTACATAAACTTTTACCATTGGAACTACTTCCGAGCGGAGTTGAACAAAACAAAAAACATTAGATGCAAGACTTTTATCTTGAAATCGAAGCTTCCTCCCTTATGTTTTGTAGTGGCATAAGCCAAAAAATATATATAAAAACATTCGTTGACAAGAAAAAAATACTTAACATAACCAAAATACACTGAAAACTTTCGGTGGTTCTAGTGTTGTAAGATTTAACGAAAAATTCACATACACTTTATACTAAAAAAGTGTTGCTTCGTTAATTATGTGCTGTAAGACATATAAAAAAGTACTTACGAAACATTACATTGCCCGGATCTGCCCGGACCGTAGTTGATGCATTACTTCTTCATACGTAAAATTAAGTACCAATTTGCAAGAAAAAAGGTTTCAATTTCATCGAGTGTCTTTGCATTTATATAAAAAGTAATCATCAATTAGAAAAGCTTAAAACGTTTGTTAAAATCTGCCAAACTTCCAACTTTCTTTCCGCTAATTTTAAACACTGTTCTGCTTCATATCATTGCACTTGCCGTAAAAACAATTACATTAAGTTATCAATGCACATCGACTTTAAATAATCAAACACATTACACTGACCATGCATGGAGTGTGCATTCGGAAAGTTCATTCCGCACACAACCAGAAAACTACAAAACGTATTCCCTGTTTGCTTCAAATCCACCCGTCAATTGGACAAAATAGACCACTACTGGTGGTAGGTGATTTGCAAGTTATTTTTGACTATTTACTTAACCATCCCCTCTCCCCCAGGCTACTCCCTTTTCCCATCCCCACGCACTAGACCACTAATAACCCGTCCATCATACCCGGTGGCATATCTTCGGAACGGCCGGAAACAATTCTCCGAATTGCCCATCGTAGAGGATGTGTTAGTCCACATACCCGCTTCCATCCCGCATTCTATCCCACCCAATCGTTCAGTTTTGCTGCAGCAGAAAAATAATTCTCCTGACCAGTGTGGGCGGCATCGACGTCGGCCGGATATATGCCGTTTTGGCACAGGAGATGAATTTTCGTTCCAACCCCCCGCTGCAACCCAAACAACCCCCAGTACGGTACGCATTTATGCTGCCGGAACGTCAGCTGGAAACGGGGGATGCTCCGTATCCCCTACATTTTCCCACCCGGGTTCCGATTGTCGGAGTCTGTTCGTGCGCGATGATGGTTCGGTAGTTGGTTCAAAAGCGCAATACCTCCCCGATATGATATTTCTACGTAAGCAAGCAATAACTTTTCCACTGTTGTTCGAAAGGTGGCAGACCACGGTAACAGGGAGGGCGGCGGCCACCACCAGCAAAGGCCAGGAAGGTACGGGCAAATAGCAACGATTGGATTCGAAGAAATATCCACATTTCGTGCTCGTCCGAAGTTTTATGCTCGACACAGCCTGTGAAATCAAATATTCGCTCCGAAGTACCGACTTTCTTCGGGCGGGTTTTGGTTTTTCTTTTCTGTGTCTCAACCAGCAACGGCCACTTCAAAAGTGCTGTAATCAAATTAATAGCATCTCTGGGCTGTGCACCATCAGCCGTAGCGCCGTTACCCGCCACCAGCACAACGCGGAACGATAGGGACGCTGCTTAAAATGGCCGCGGTCCGGGTTCCGATTGATATTTGATTGCACGTTTCTTCTGTTGTTTTCGTTTGTGCTTGCAACGCACAAATCATTTCACGCTTAACAACACTCAAAGAACGCAAACTCTAAGAGCAGTTGCTTCAACGGTTAGATACATTTTCTTAAACCTCCTTTTCCCCTGTCTGCTGCGGGTAGTGATGTAGATGTATGGCTCTGTGCTAGATATGAAGCTTCATTATTAACATGACAAAAAATCACTTTCAATTAGCGATAGAGTGTCGTCTCATAACTTCATTTGCCATCGATCAATGATGAAGTCATCGCTCATCATGCAGTGTAAATTAATAAGTGAATTTTTAACCGTGCTCATCGCGCTACACTGAGTAGTACCTGCCGGTACCGTATGTTTGTTCAATGGGTTTTTCACGTCCAATGCATTTACGGCCATTGTCACGGTGTCACCGGGCATTGGTAATTATTGAAGCCCAATGGAAAATGTATTATCAATTATTGAACATCTCTGTTCGAACACATGGACCTGAAATTATTGCTGATAATTCAAAACGTTGAAGTTTGATTTGTTATTTAATGCCTTTCTCGGAGAAAAATTATTAGGCTCCATGCGCCTGAAAGTATGCAAGTATAGTCCACATACTCAACATGATCGTAAGAGTACTGTTTGCATACTTTCTGGCGCTGTGTATTCAAGACGACATATAGAAGAGTTTCGTATAAATAAGGGAGAAAAAGTTACTTAAACGATCAGATATGTTTACTAACAAACTTACAAAAGTAATGTAGGAGAAATACATCTGTAAATATTGTATTATGCAAACCACGCAATAATGGTTCCCTTGGACGACGGTACACTAAGAAAAATCCATTAAAACCGTGCATATTTCATCTGCGTAAAGTATTTGACCCAAAAGCAAGGTTTTATGACAGACTTGTTCGTATTACGGGGGGGGGGGGGGTTCTCATGAGACATTACTGGTCGCCCAGAGACTCGATCCATCCGTAGCTTGTCCATTTCTGCCCCAGAAACGCTCGAACGCATCGTCAAAGCGCATCGGTGCAAACTTTCCAGCTCAAAACCCATGCACATATGCTAACTGTCTTGTTACCGTCCTTGTACCGTGGGCGAACCAGGGAAACCCGAAGCACATTATCGATGTACGTGCGAGCACTTCCAACATCGGTAATCTACTTTGTTCTAGTGTTGCTTACGATGCGCTACGATGTCTTGCGATGCTCCTTATGCTTCGTGTTGTGTGTGTCATTCGATGCCGCTCGCAGTGACACTACCCGGTACTGTGTATGTAGTGGCAATCAATTTTGTAGGAAGTACACATAATACACGACGCTCCATTACTAGGACACGAGCACCAAACACGGGATTGAAGCTGATAAATTGTTTTCCACCAACCGCTCCTCTCGTTGGAACGTTGGAGGACGCTGAGTTTCAATAAACGTTGACCGGATTAGTCATGGCAGCGCGTTCGACACCGGCGCCAACACAAGCGGGAACAATCATAATCGACTTCCCTCGGTAAACTAATCCGGCGAAACGAACCCGAAGCGGACGCGTCTCAAGACGCGAACCGTTTTCTTTGGTGCTTAAACGGACGACACTTCCGGTGGTCGGAGCAGCGGAAAGGGAAAACCGTGTGTTAATTTATCACTGCCACACCATTGCCGAAAGGTCCTGCATGGTCGAAATACGATCAGTGTTCTCTAGCGCGGTAGAAGCTTACGTACGCTGGGTTCATGTTTGCACAAGAAGCAGCTGCCCGCAGCCAGAACCCTCCCAGAACGTACCGCAAACACCCACCCGCAGAGCGGGACAGGGACCGACCGAACCCACATTGTTTAGACTGGGTGAGGTACGAAAATCGAAAACATTAGCTAACGATTTGTCACTCGATTAACTTGCCCCGGACGGTGGTTTTAGTGTCGTTGGTTACGATTCTGTTGCCAAGTCCCCCGCAGCATCCACAGCGTGTCCGCAAACATACACCAGCAGCGTAATTGATCTTGCTGCACCGTTCGAAACCTGCCCGGTTGCGCCCGTCTCGGTGTGCCTGTGAGAACAGCTATTTTGTGCCCTTTTGTGCTGTGATTTTTCATCCAATCACTTCACCGACGAGGGGCAAAGATTTGTCGTCTTTGCTGATTTAAGACGGCACTCGAACGAACGAACGAACGTACGAACGAACGTAAAGATGCAGCTCTGCTAGTGCATCCGACGAGGGGCCATTGAGTGGAAGAGGACGATGCAAGCATGCAAGGGGTAATTGTAACGATTTACTTGGCTTGTTTTCATCCCAACAATCTCTCTGTCTCTCTTTCTCTCGTGCTGGTGGTGAAGCTGTAGTATGCCAGGAAGCGTAAGGAAAGCATAATTTGATGACAAAATCGAATAAAATATGCACGTCATTCTTTACATTTCCCGGCGCTATCAACGGGCAACGAACGATAAAATCAGCCATTACAAGTCATTAAAGGGTTTTTGCTTAATATTAAACCACGCTCTTGCATGGGTTTTCCGAGCTAAAATGTAATTAATAACCATTTAAAGTCATATTCAACAGTTAAAAAGCAGTGCAGTGCGTTATTTTAACGTCACAACATACAAAACGCCGCAATGTATGCAATACCCATAGCAAAATGCACTTATAAGTGTAATATTATGATAAATTTATGAGATAAATGACTGACATGTTCAACATCATGATAAAAATTATATATTCACGGCGGGGAGGACAAAAAAACCCCCAATCGGACAGAGATATAAGTTCCGGATGAAGACTTTAGCGACCAGCAATCATTTTTATTGGAACACCCATTTAAAGGATGTTTTTTTGCCCGCTGTTCCTCTACATCGATTTCAACGTAGTGCTGCGACGAGACAAGAATAAAAAACTTCTTCGTTGTTCTCCATTTTTATGCGAATTTTCACAAACGGATGCACCGAGATGCAAGATTTCCAACATCATTAAACTTCGGTTGCAACGGCCGAAACGGCCGAAACGAAACTTTATCCTAACCAGCCTATTACGAGTCTCTCTTTTTTGTCTCTCCTTTTCTCTCGCTCTCTCTCTCTCTATCTTTCTTTTGTTATTTATTTGTTTATTCGTGTGTTCTTTTCCTACTGCCTACCTATTGCTCGAGGCAACTAGTAAAAGGTTGAGCTTTAAAACATTTCTTTACATTCATACACCGCCGGTCAAAGTTAATTAAGTGCCCAGGAAGAATGCTTCGCTACAGTGTGAAGTGGGTTGAATGAGGGGTTTGAGAGAGCGTAGTTCGAGTGAGTGTTCTCGCGTCTCCAGGCGGAACCGTAATCCAGTAACAAACCTCTACTAAAAGGGCCCTGCACAGCGGCCAAATCAAGGACGACCAGTTCTGGAGCAGCCTAGCCATCTTCTGGTGTACTTATGTGTGTGTTTGTGTGCCTGTGTGTGTGTGTGTGTGTTGTGTGTGTACGGTGTACGATCACAAACGAGACCGACTACACCCGGGAGTCGACCACTCGACTTCATTCAACTTAATTTCGCTTAACAAGGATAACAGCCTGCCCCACAGCGCCGTGCGGAGACGGCTTTAAAGGCGAGGAAAACGGGCAACATGGAATTGTGCTTGGAATTCGCGGTTTGGACGACGCTCAAGGACGACGACTCGAACTCGTTTATGTTCCTCGTTCGTGCCGGCACTTTTGTGTCCTTTTGCCGATTTCACCACAATTGTTCGTCGTTTGACCGTAGCCTTTATTCTCCATTCAAAAAAAAATCCCCTGCTCCAGTCTCCGTTGCCCTGCTCACGCCAGATTGCCAATCGAGCGGAAACAGCATCAAGCGATTTGGCATCGTGCAACGGCCGGTGGTGCACAAGCACCAAAGGACACTGCATCTCTGCATGTGCAGCGTTTCGTGTGTCCGTGCGGGCCAAAGTGTGTTGGTGTTTATTTGCCCTCGGGAAGCTTAAGGGCATACCGAAGCCAGGCCAGGATGGTTGGAATATGTTGGCCATATTTCCACTCTCGCCAATCTTATCCAACACTTTACTTTATTTCTTACCGTCTGCGCGCCGGTCCTGCCCCTTGTTCCCGACCACAGACCCGGCAAGGATAATATTCCCACGTCGATGTATTGTTCTTCCACTCGAGAACCACCGTGGGGTTGTGGGTTGCGAACGGGCTGATCCACGTGGGGTGGGTTATGAAGTGTTTGTTGTTGTTTAGTTATCATCCACCGGGTGTGTGTGTGTGTGTGTGTGTGTGTGTGGTTTGGTAGTGTGGATTCGCTTGCCGATGAAGTTACGCTACGCCGTCGAACAACCGAAAGGATAAAGTCGTCCCGTTGTACACCCACGGTGAACCACGGGAACTGCAAGCAGCCCCGATGCGAAAAAGCGGGGGCATAAAAAGAAATATACACCCAAGAAGCCGTAAAACGGCGGCAAAGCGACCGAACGTCCTTATGCAGAGTGTGCCCGGCACCGAGCAGCACAAGCAGCTGCTAAGGATTCGGTTCCATATCCTGGTGTGGTGAGCGGGGTTTTTTTTTTTTGGTTTAAAGCTGCTCCTCTTTCGCGTTCCCTTTTGTCCTCGAGTGGTATAACTTTCTACACGACATTTGTACAAGATTTTGCTCCATGCGAGAATGATAAGAAGGTGTATGTGTGCACACACGCGCAACTTTGGCACGACGGAATGCAACGTCTGCTCCCCGTACGGTTGGTTCGCTTGTTTTCTTATTTTCCTTTCTCGTTGAAAAGAACCGTTTTTTATGGTTTTTGTTTTCTTTATCCAAAACACCCCAACCCACCAAACCTAAACATGCGTCAGATACTACCCTTGGCGAGAAGGTCAATCTTGGCGAGCGGCAGGAGTGGAGCAATGGCACGCGGGCAACGATGAATTATGTGCGGTGATAGTCGAGCGGCAACTGCAGCAAATCCGGGTGCACCAGTTGGCAATCCGGCTGCATCCGGTGGGATTTGTCGGATAAGAGACGGAAAATAAATGAAGCAAAATAGCGGGCACGCGGCGGACGGTGGCGGACGGTCGAGGCGAACAGCAAAACCAAGTAGTTATCGCGGAAACACACTCCCCGTACGAGTGTTCGCGAACGGCTTAACGTTCCGGTCGTGTCACCGCTTTCGGAAGAAATAGTAACGAGATCATCCGTTCCGCTGTGCGGGCTACGGCAGTTCCAGGGTACCTCCCCCTTTTTTACAGCGAACTTGCCAAGAATGTAATCCCTTTTGCGAGTGTTTTCCAACACACATGTAGACACATTCCCAAAAACCCACCCAACGCGGGAAAACCAGCGAATTCGATTGCGAACAAACTTTACCCGGCGCGGATCGTTGCACCAGTTTATTGCATTGCACTTTCAATGCCAACCACCGACCGCTTCCCGTGCTGGCGCGTGTAACACTATAATGTTGTTTGCATAACTATCTCTGTTTCGTCCCGAATTCGTCTGCTCCCGAACACCGAATCGACTGGGCCAAATGCTCCAAAAATTTTATGATCGGTGCCCCGTTCGAGATGGCTCGAGATGGTTCAAGATAAAATCTAACAAACTTGTTAATGGTAATAGTGCTGTGTGAGATTATCATGCTCATGTTTATATTTCACATTTGCGTTATCATCTGTACCGATTCATCCTTAATCGGGGGAGGTTTTCTTCTTCTGTAGCAGAAGTAGAATGTTTAATGCATTTACAATTTAGATTTTTTAAAGCTGTAAGTAAACAAAAAATAGAAGTAGAAAGTTTTTAAAATGACAATTACTGTTTGCAACTGCACCATACCGAAATATTGCGCCCGAAAGTATGCAATATCCTTACGATGAACATTTTTCATGTGAACTGGAAAGCTACGTCGCACGACATATTTTGCATATATTTAGGCGTATACAGAGTTTCACAATTCAGTTTTAACTGGTTGCACACACTTGATTTAAGGGCCAGCTTCGTATATTTTTAGATGTAAACTTTGGATTTTTCATAGGGAATAATTGATTGCTACAAACCAGATTTGGTTGAATTAAATAAATTTAAACATTTGTCTAAACAACAACAGCTAATACTTTCAATGCAATTTCAAAAAATGGATTTTGCAAAAGAATGCAATTTGTTATACAAAATGCCTACAGGAAGGCAATTGGCATGACAAAATGTACTTGATGAAAACTTTTTATAGCTTGTTGCATTTTTCGACGACTTTTAAAATTTGTTAAAAGCACAGCTTGACTCGCTTTAGAAACTGCCAGAATGCAATAGAAACACATTGAAGGGTTAAAATCGATTTGTGGTAAAACTTTTAGTTTTCTCCCCTCTCTCCTCCCATTGAAAATAGATCCGTGGCCCGGTAAAACGGAACACACATGAACTCAAATATTTCGACACTGTTCCTCACTCACCACGGTTCAGCTCTCCACGGTGCTAGCGGTCCGTTCTTCTCGGTGCCGTGCGAAAGGACACATGCATAAAATATACCACCGTAACGGGGCCAGGTGACGCGCGCGCCAATGCACCTCCCGGGAGTGTGAGAAAATCGTTCGTTCACTATTATGCAGGGAAAAAGTCAACGCCACTTTTTATCGCGAAAAGAACGCATGGGTCGAATGCGGAATGCGGATACATTGGGCGATTGGGGCAGGTGCTACTCGCAATAAAAGTTTGGTAAAAGGTGGACTCCTGTTTTTGTTGCGATGCTTGCCAACCTGCTTCTTCCCCGTGGCCACCTCGAAGCAATTCAAAAGCGGTGGAAAACGGTTCCACAGTTTGCGCAATGGAAAACTCTACGCGGAGTTTGGTGCAATTGACGTGTTTTACATCGTGGTCGCTATTACACGACCCGGCCGACGTCATGCAAATCACATTCCACTGTTCCATTCATCCATTATGGCCGTATGCGGTGCAGTTCCCATACCTGCTAACAACGCGACCATTTGTTCACATATGCAGAATGATTTTCCATCACCATTCTGGGAACTATTTGATGAGAAAATTGTTTTCCCTACGCCACGTTACAGATAAATGCTTGCCAGTCTCGAATTGATGTTATTATTGGATTAGCTGACTTCATTTGCGCCATCATCTCCCACATTCACACATTCCCAAGGCACAAGGCATGGAGCGCAGATGAAGTTATTATAATTCTGTTTTAAAATTTCCGATTGTGTTCACGGAATTTCATTCACCCTCTAATGGATGGCCACAAAAGGGAATCGCCCCCTTTGTTCCCTAATACCCATTCGGCGTGATCTCCATTACCTTTCCATAGCCCCGTCGAATTTCCGTCGAACCCATTTGCCCTTTCCACACGGTTGTAGGAGTCGCATTTATCGTGCGCGGCAAATCCTGCCTCCTCATCTCATTCGATTTACTCGTGCTCCATTCATACGCTTCACGGAAGGCCACGGATGTGTTACCACCGTTACATGGGCCAGGCCCTTTGCCCGTCTACAAAAGGGATGCGACCATTTTCACACTCTCGACCCATTGGTTCTTAATCAAAACGAATACTCACATCGTTACGCGAGCCTTGTGCGCGGCCCATAGCACCAGGCTGGAACAACAAGGACAAAAATAAAAACGACCACCGGTCTAATCCCCAACGCAAAGCCCGCTTCCCCGGGCGTCGTCGTCGTCGTCGCAAATAGATACATCCGCGCCAGCACACGGCCCGCCTTAAATGTTCCCGATGGCCCATTTCCGGTTACGAGCGCTTTCCGGTAACGCCAAGGACACACACTTATCGCCATCCATTTTGGGGTGCCATTTCGTGGCACCTTCGCATCGCATCGGTTCCGTGTCACTCAGCGCGTGGCAATATCATCATCCTTTAGCCTCTAATGCAAACACTCAACTCAAACGCTTCGGCAGCGCCAACCCAGCGCCAGCACATGTGGGCAAAACTTCATCCTTTAAACGCTGGCGACACACATGATGAGGATGGAGCACTCGCTCGAAGTTCTCCAAACGCCCAAGCACCCTCCCCCCCCCCCCCCCCCCCCCCCCAAGTGTGGTGTGTGTGTGGAGCGAACTGGGTCGGGCTTTTCTTGCCACGATGGATGCCACCCGTGAGCAGGCAGAATCGATAAAGGTGAAGATAAACTCCATTCCGTACGGACTGATCCCTATCCTCGTAACGGTCCCTCCCCAAGGTCCCACGGATGCCGGGGCGTGTGCATGTTCGGATGTGTTGTTTTATGCCGCGATCCAACACCGACACGATTCGGACGAGTGCGCGCCCTCGTGTGTGTGTGTGTGTGTCGCGTCAAATCTTCTGGCCCGTCCCGGGATGGATACGCGGTACGAGATATCGAGGCATTGGTGTCACTTTTGACAGGAATTTAATCTTCTTCAATAAAAGCGACAACAACGCACAGCCGTTACCGTCCGGGCGCCGGATGTTGGTGATGCCGCTAGGAGGTTCTTCTTGCGAAAAGTTCACGCCCGGGTTTTCTCCGCCTTGGAATTAGCCCCCTGCCTTACCGGGGAGGGGTTGGTGGAGGTCCTTTGTGCCGATGCTGATACAGTGGGTAGCCGTTTCTATCGTATGTGAAATCTGAATCGGGTCCAATTACCATTCGTAACGTTAGTTCACGTCTAAATCACTTGAAAGCCCATTAAAGCGCTGTCTTCGTCTGCGTCGCATGGGTCGCCTTTATTCAACTCTGGTCGGGTGGTATGGTTTCTAATGCACAAGCAAAGTCCTTATAAATCCTTGGAAAAATCACCAAGAAAGCAAACCTACTTTAGTATACTAACATACTAATTTTACAGTGTTCCTTTTAAAAGCATCTGAAAGAAATAAACGCCTAAAGGTATGCAATGTTTTTTTTTCTCATTCAGAGCTTTTTGGCTTTAGTTATGAGTTTTTACTTTTCCATGTGTTTGTTTTACTGTTTTAAACAATTAAAGAACCCCAAATCTCACTAGCATAAGCCATTAAATAGAAATTTTACGTTTAACATTTATCTTCATCTTCCTTAACGTCTCCTAGAGTAGTATCATTACCTCAATTGCCAAAAGGCCGTTTCTAAAGACACAGAAGAAAAACAAAACATTCCGCGGTTAACAAATTTGCTACGTACTGTTTTTTCCCCCCGTTTGCCATGTGCCACTCGCGATCGATTCTAACACACACAAACTCCCCGAACACGCCATTCGATTGGCAGTGCAGCACAGCAGCATTCGAATCGCGCCCCTGGTACGCGATTGTTGGCGGTGTTGGCGTACTGTAGCGGCCGAGATTCATCGATGGATAAAGTCATAAAAATTGACATCCCCTAATCCGGTTTTCGAGTTTCGAAGCCGATAGCGACCGGCAGCCACCGGAACCCCGTCCCGGCCAGCGCCCGGGCCCCTAAAGGGAACAGCGTTTGATTTGACAATTGAGTTAAATCGTGCCTGATTTGACCCTAATGCTTGACGCGCTCCAATCCATTATCGTGGCTTGGAGTGTTCTTGTTGGAATATGTGTCCTTCCGGCCGCACCGGTATAATGAGACGAGTGATGTGCTACTGATTCGGGTGGCATTAGCTTCACGTGACATCGCCATTAACGGAGGAAAGCCGAGCAGTAGCTGCTGCTGCTCCGAGCGCTTCGTGTGTGCAATCAAAGCGTTTGCGGAGATTTGCTGGTCGGAAAAACTTTCACGATGGCGATGCTTTCATCTTGTTGTTGCTTCGTTACGAACCACCGTTACCGTTTGTCGCGTGACACGGGGCGCTGCTATTCGATACAGCGCCCCAGCGTCGTGGAAATGCGACCTGAACTTTGAGCTGCTTTCGAATGAGTTGCCCCACCCGGCATTCCCCCTCAAAAAAACAAAACAAAAGCAAATAGCGACCCGCACACGGCAAATGTGCCGGTTGTGCAGTTTCGAAATTGAAAACAACCGATTGGGGCAACTGTTTTAAATAACAGTTTGACCGAAAGTTTGCACATTTCCCGCTTTTTTCATCCCTCCCTCCTTCTCTCTCGAGAGATTAGCTCCCCGTAGCAGCAGATGGTCCGTACCCCCCACACAGGGTCGCTCATTGCTTCCTTAACGATAAGAGCAGCAAAGGGCTTGGGGAGATGCATCAGGATCACACCGTGTGTGCACACCAGCGCTACCCACGCCACCGTCGAATACGTTTGCTCAATAACGGTGGTACAACTTCCAGATCAACTTTTGCCCATTCCGGGAAATGTCCTCCTGTGTGTGTCTGTCCTCGGACCGCCAGCACGCTGGTTTTACCAATGAGAACTCCTGCTCCCATTTCTTTTTTTTTTCGTTTTGCTCTCGCCTGCTTGCTTCTTCCTTTGTGTGGATGTTGTATTCTCTCGCGTGGCAATGAGCTTAGCTAGTTCCCACACACGTGGCTTTCCATTGGAACGCTGATCGGGTTGCAACCGGATATGCGCGGGCTGTGTGGGACGCGGACAGGTCGGGCAACCTCCTAGCACACCCTTTTGGGGACCAGATGCCGAACGTTTTCGCAGTATCGCATGACATAATCGGTACCGTTGTATAATGGCCATAAACTTTCGTGACTTTTCCCGATGCCCCGTGGGCGAGTGCTTGCAAGCCGGCGGTGCACATGGCCGTGGTGTGTTGTGGGAACGGTGGAAGCGAAGCCGAGAACAGTGGAGTTCAAAAGTCGTACCGGGGTCGCAGTCAGTTGGCGGTGGTCATTTTCAGTGCTCCGGTAGCTGTCGAAACGAGTTTTTTTTTTTCATTCGGTTACGGTTTCGTTGTCACAGACTAACGAGTGTATTAATTAGTTTTTGGCTTGCTTATCTCGGGGGCAAAACCTTCCCCCCGAACGGAGCTTATGCCGCGGTTCTTCCTTTGGCCGATACGTACGCGTTCATTAGAGGATTTTATAACAACACATCCAATGGGGACCGTGTTGGTTCCAAATGTTCCGTACGTATAATAAATAACTTGTTTACAATTAAAAATAAAACCTTTAATGTTTTTGAGCGTGGCATGATGGTAGCGGCAATGGTCTTCACACGAACGGACCGGACCCAATCCTCCGAACGCAAGGACTGACTATCCGTGCTACTTGGAAAAATAAATCTAGTAAGCCCGACATGACAGACATGGCCTACTAGATCGTTACGCCAAGAAGAGAAAGAGAGAGAGAGAGAGAGAGAGAGAGAGAGAGAGAGAGAGAGAGAGAGAGAGAGAGAGAGAGAGAGAGAATGTTGTTATAAATATTGGTTGCATTCTGTGTAGGAGTTGTGTCTTTATTCCACAACGCCTAAAAGTATGCAATTCCTGTTTCGAAATGATTTATAGTGATTTTTGATAGTGTTGTCTCTAATGAATCTTTGGATTAGAATCATTTTATTACTGTATCCTCGAGATGATTGATCAATTCCTAACTTCAAGTAATTAATAGTAATTAAAAAACACAGATGCGGGATTTTAAATCAGACCATATTAAATATTAAAGAATAATTTATTGCAAATCTTCAAGTTTGCTCCACTAGCATAGAACGTAACGATGAAACTCGATTCAGGAAATTTCTTCGTACATCGTTCTCTTCAATTAACATTTATTTTATTTCTTTGCAATAGAAACGTATAATAACCTGCCCCATCAAAAGTATTCTAAAATTTACCGTACGATCGCATTAAACCATTACTTTCAATATATCCCTAATGGACAAAAATGTACAAACACCACTTACGCGGAACAACCGACGATACATGCGAGCAAATAACTTCTGCACCATATTTAGCGAATCGTCCGGGAAGAGAAACTTTTTTCCACGCTCTAATCGCCTCAACCGGTACCGAGCGCGTCCTAGCGGATGCTGGAATGGTGCGTCCCACCACGCGGAAGTAAAAACTTCCCACCGGGACCGTCCCTAGCCACACCAGAAACACCATTTCACACAGCAACCATCCACCGAATCCATGTGTTCCAGGCGGCGCATAGACAACTGTTCGATGGCTGTTCGAAGACGGAGCAACCAACCAACACGGGGCAGTTCTGGGGCTAATGTTTCGGCAGCTTTTTGTTCATCACAGTTCCAAACAGTTCTCCTTTTTTCTGTACACGCGCTGTGACCACAGAAACAGTGGTGAACAAAACATGGCACGCAAGAAGCTCGGTATTGAGTATTCGCAAAACGCAAAACAACAAACTTCCATGGCCTTGCAGTGCGGAGGGTAGAACAGAACACAGCAATAACAGCAACAACAACAAAAACACGGTGAAACAAAATTAATAAAATGCGTATTTCTCTGTGGCAACAGATCATGTGTGTGTGTGGGTGGGTGGTTTTTGGTGTAAAAGGTCAAAAACTGTGGTTTTCCTAAAGCACACCATCATTGCGCCCCGTGCAGCATATGTTGGGACCGTTTTGCGTGGCAAAAGTTTCACGTTTCGCCTTCACACGCACCCGGGGAACGGTGACTTTTGCCTTCCGACTTTCTTACTTTAGTTAGGGACATCGTTTCATTACACCGTTTGTCTGTCTCATTTTTTTTTGGTTCCTTTCCTTTTTTATGACACTTTGGCAAACTGAATTTCTGCACCATTTTTTCGGAAAATTAACCCGGTACGTCTGCCCCCCCCCAGGTGCCCTGCAACCATTTCGATTAGTGTCGCCCGCTTAAGTGTCGTGTTTTGTTTGCATAACTGATACCGGGCACGGCGGCATACGAACGGTCGAATTGACAGCTTCCGGCTCTAACTGACTGAGTGCAGAATCAAAATGTCAACCAAACCACGCTGAAGGACGGCCAAGCGACTAATAAGACCCCGATGGTAATGGGAATCTAAAGGTTGATTGGTACGCCATTGCAGCTGGCGCGTCCTAGCGCGTCCATCCCCGTGCGCGCTATCGCTTGATAGTAATCAAGTGCAACCACAAACCTAATTGTCTGCAGTGAACGAATTCCATCGCCGGGGCCCATCCGGCACGACCGGAGCCGTGAAGTGTCTGTGTGGATTGATGGCACTTCATCAGTGTTCGAGTCGTATCGCCAGGGCGGGTCGTGCAACATCGCACCCAAAACCACCGAGTTAAATGAAACTCCATTGTGGTGCCACATTCGATGTTCGCTCACCTGCCCCGACGACGCATACCGAGTCGAGGATCTCGGTACTGATGAGGTCAAGCCGTTGGGCGTCAATCGACATCATCATTATTAATGGGACCAAGCCTAGAGAGCGAGTGGTTTAGTGGTCAAATGACTGAGTGCATTGGTAAGTGATTACCGCAAAAAGCTGCACACACACACACACACGTGCACACGTGTACACGCACAATCATAATACCTCCTAAGCAGCATTGTTATCGAACACCGATCATCGATCATTCTGGGTTTGGAAGGAAGAAATGGGTTTTCGTAGTAGTTCCGTTCCATTCCAATTTTAGACTCCAACTCGGTACGCTGTGTAAAAGTGGTTTCGAGCTAGATTAATAACGTACGCATCTCGTTGTGTACAATTCGAGCAAGGTGCGGGGGAATAAAGGCAACGCACACCGAAGCTTATCAAGCGTAATTGTACACGCACTTGTGTACACGCCTCTTTAGCTCAGTGGTAGAGCGCTGGTCTCGTAAACCAGCGGTCGTGAGTTCAATCCTCACAGGAGGCAAAAATCTTAACGTTGTGTTGTTTGACATTTGAGAGAGGAAACATGTTTTTATAGGCAACTTATTTTCTCTAATTGCTAATATTTGAGTTGTATTAACGTTTATATCGTATAAATTAACATTTATATGTTTACAACACAAAACTTGACACAGCACACTACATTTTATCAACCTCATTAAGATAAATTACCCTTTTTTTACGTTCCGTTGGTTCCACACAAACAATCTGCGCACAACAAAATAACAATTTGTAACAAAGGAAAAATTGCCCCCGTTCTGCGGTGTGCAGCTGCGGTTTAATTAATTTGCCAACGAATCACAATATTCCAAAAACCAACATCCACCGCTTAACGCTTCACTGGGCCCCACGCTGCAGCAGCGCCAGCGTTGCACAAATCATTCTAAATGCGATTAAAAGTGTGTTACAATCGCATCACTTCGGATCGGTTCGGTGCTGCCGCCAAAACAGCACCGGGTAAAACCGGCTGGTTATAATTAAAAAGCCAAACACCGCAAACCATCGATGGCGTCCCTTGGCCACGCGATACCATCTACCGGTCCCGGTGTCTCGTTAACAATAATAGTGTTAATTGAAAACTATTCCAAAGCTTCTGTTTACGCTACAGATTAATTGCATCGCGCGCACTCTGTTTGCACAACCGTACACAATCTAATTATTGTGCGACCCGGTTGGTTCTTCTTTCTTTTTTGCCTCACCCTATTTCGACATTCCCCGCTGTTTCAACCCCCTCCCTCAAAAATACCCCCCCATTTAACACTCATTAAATCGGGACGGGGTTAGCAAATTTAGAATTTGCCAAATGGATTGATTCGCATCACTTTGCCATCATCATTATTAGCGGGTCGGGAGCGACCAACCGAACGTGCTGCGAGAGGGGGGGTTGGCGAGAGGAGGATGAGGTGTTCTGTATGATGAACACCATGTAGCAAAACAAAGCTCATTACTGTCCTTTGCATATAAATGAGCATGGCATTATATGCACACATTATTGGCAAAGCGGGTTGGGGCGTCGGTTGAAACGCGTCCAACAATTAGAAACGCTCCGGTTCCTATATGCGCGGCTTTTCCAATCC
This sequence comes from Anopheles moucheti, assembly GCF_943734755.1. NCBI lineage: Eukaryota > Metazoa > Arthropoda > Insecta > Diptera > Culicidae > Anopheles > Anopheles moucheti. The sequence continues at coordinate 31,283,359 of NC_069140.1, forward strand.
TCGGGGATCAGTTGCCGTGTTTGTTCGTGCCTTTTGATCGGGTTTTGGAGAACAGGATTAGCATCCATCCACCGCAGCAGTGATTCCCTCGCCCCGCGTGCATCCTCCCACCCCTACAGCCAACCCGGGGAGCCAGGGGGGGGAGAATCGTTAGCTTCGTGTGTGTGCTAAAAATTAATCGCCGGATAAGTGAGCGCTCTTCACTGGCTTTACGCTTTACGACCCGCATACCCGAAAACTCTCCCATCCCTCCAAGTGCTCTTCTACCAATCCCTGCACTGGATTGGACAGCGCTGCCCGTGACTTTGAACACTGGCCGGCCGGACGGATACTGCTTGGCCCATAATCCTACGTCAAAGTTCCGGCTCACTGGCTGCTGCTGCCTGCAAGATGCACGAGCCCGAGCGTACTGCTGGCACCCCATGTGGCACCAAACTAGGTCAAGCCCTGGAAAGGGCCACCCTGGCCCCGGCAGATAATCAACCAATGGATTGCTGCAGTCGATTCTAACATGGGGGTATTATTTTTCGTTTCATTGCAGATACGGTCACACGGGCCGGCGGAGACGTCCACCACCGGAAGGGCATTTGCGGACAAAAAGGTAGGTTGGTTGGTGACTCTCGTGTTTCTGCGGTTAGTGGCCCGGACCCGGCATCCCGGTGCAGTCGGCCGAGAGATTCATAAATAAATCCCCCTCCATCGGTCCGCCGACCGGTTCGCATGAGCCACACAATAATGCTGTTGTTGATCCCGAGGTAACGATGATGCATGCGTGCATTGCCGGGAACCTGTCCCATCCAGACGATCGCATCGCCTTGTGCATAATCCCCGGTTCAGCAAATCCAGGGAATTATCGTCTCGGTTGCAAGTGGTACTTTGTTTGGAGGACAGTTAAGGATGCACATTATTTATGCACGGCCAAACTGCTCCACCACACTCCACCAGCACCGGCTCTGCCCGTCATAGGCACGCTTGGGTTGGATGGCCGATTTTAAGAAGCATTTCGATTGATTTTATTTTGATTAAGGTGAAGACGGAAGGCCGCTATTTGTGGTTAGTTGTTTAAGAAGTGGTGCGTATGGGCCAATACAAGAATATGCAAGGGTCCTGGCTGGATAATTTCGCTAGAAAACCACAACTATGTAGTGCTGATGTCCTGTAGACTTGCGGGAACTATCTGACAAAAAGTAGTATTTTTCTGTCCTCGTGGTGACAGCACAGTATTAAGAGACCTTCGCTTGACATGTTGACATGTTGGCCATGACCACTCTTGCAAGCAGGAACAGACTTAGCTGGAATTTCGAAAGAACTGATTGGATCTTTTAGATGATATGACTATTGCTTTGACAATTTCTCAAGAAATTACCGACAATAGTTGAATTTTAGGGCTAACGAATCCTGAGGTATGGAAAGGATTTAGATGTTATGATATGAGTTCCATAAAGCTTGGATAGTGTAAAATAATTCAAAAGAGCCCTGAGATGATATGACTAGCGCTATTGATTTGGTCATTTCTCGAGAAATAAATGGAAATTGCAAGACTTCACCGACTTCTAGTTAATAGTTGACTTTTGGGGCTTGCGAATCACGAGGCTAGAAATTGATTTAGATGATATGATTAGCTTTGTGGAAATTTCAAAATAACCCATAAGATGCTTGAGATGATATGACCACAGCTACTGCTTTCATTTACAAAATTTACTAAAAAGGTCTAAGCAAGTCTTTTGGGGCTAACGAATCCTGAGGTTTGTAAATGATTTGGATAATATAATTAAATGAAACAAGTTACAAAGAAAAGAGGTTATTATCTCATACCTCAGTAACCATTTAATGATTACGGAGAGCTCAGCGGTTTTTGATCACTTCGGACACTGTTCGGTCGATTTTTTTATATCCATCAATGCTCTTATTCCCTCTGAAGGTGCGTTAAGTATGCTTACAAAAAAAAAAGACAATAGATACTTTAACAGACAAAAAATAGTACATCCACTTTACTTTCTTTCCTGCCAACAATTTCCCGAACTTTCCCCAATCTGTTTCGAATCCGAACGTAACGGGACGGAATCGTTGGAAACAAACTTGAAACACGAAAGTACCCCCGCGGGGACATAAAGAAAACATTCCCAATCGAGAAGGGAAAAAGCTAACACTTCACCCTTTCACCCGTAGCGCACCATTTTAAAAGCAAATATTTGTGTCCATCCCGGCCAATCCCAGCAGCATGGCTCGCCGTTTGCCGAAGCTTACCTTAGCCCCATGCAGCAAGACTTTCTGCCATCGTCGGTACTTTTCCTAAACATTCAATATTTGCCCAAAATTCAACAGGGCTTTCCGGTGTGCACTACACGCCGCCGTCGTGGGGAAGTTAACTTTAATTTCTTACACCACGACGCATCGCATCGAGTTCCGTTTCGCAAGCACCTTTTCCCATGCAATTCCCATTGTGCCCCGGAGCATGAAGGCAACAAAAAAATGCACATTGGAATTAAATTTTAATCACACACCCACTTCGGGCACGATTTATCGCCTCGATTCCATTAGCTCTCGGCACACCCCACGCTTGCACGGCTACGGTACGAGCACGGCCGTCGATGCCGTCGCTGCCAACGCGTCCTTAAGGATTGGAAATAGGAAAATTATCGAAATCAATTATAGCAAATCACAGTCATTTTCTGGTCCATTATGTTCTCGCCAGCAATGCAACCACCGTGCAGCTTTTACGTCCGTGAGGCAGTGCGTTCCTCTTACGGGGCACGACACAAAAAAAAAACCCCATCCCAAGACTGGGAGGTTTCCAATGGCAAAAGTCAATCCCCCTCGGAGCCCCGGTCCACCTTGCCTGATGCTCGAGTTGAAGTGTCAAAATATGGGAGGAAAAAGGAACAGAATTTCCAACAGCTAAATGAACAAGCCAGACATGGATTCTAACGGTCCCGAATGGGATAGAATGTGGGAGGGGGATAGAGCGTGTGTGTGTGTGTGTGTGTGGGCAATGGATTAAAAATCGTGTTCGAATCGTGTCAGAGATGGATATTTCCTTCCTAAGGCACATGGCAAGAAACTCCATTGCCTATGACGTTTTTTTCTTCTGTGCTTCCCTCTTCCACATTATCCATGTAGCCTGTGCTTTTGCACTATCGATGAAAACCCCCCAGCTGCTTCGATGGAAAACGGAATTGAATTTTCCCACCACCACCACCAACCATGTCGTTCGCATGTGGCTGCTTGCTCGTGTGCTTATGCTCGATTCGATCCTGCAACACACACACACACGCAGTCACACAAAAACTCCCGCATACATGCGATCAGAGAGCATAATATACTGTGTTACGCTAAGGCTTTTATCTTATTTTCATTCATTTACTTCGCCTAATAGGATTAGCGATTTGTCTTATTGTCCCTGGTGGTTGCCGTACGGATGTTGCCTTCGCTTTTGCAGCACTCGACGCCAATTGCTTAATGACGGATTTTTTCCATCCACTGTGCCTGTTTATTCGATTCTTTTTTTTTCGTCGGTTTTCTATCTCGTTTAACCATCGCATCGTGGAGATGTTCAGCTCGGAAGGAGAACGGCAGAAGGCATTATTAGCTGAAAAATGATCCGTTTTATACATGTTCTGGCGCCTGTCAGCCAATGAGAAACAGAGAAAAATAGGAAAACGTTTGCACAGTTGTAGAGACTATTAGAAAGGAAGCATAAACATAAACATATATAAATAATGCTTTAAAAAATATTTACTTATTTATAAAAACATTAAAAATTATATGTGTTGATTAAATCTTATTCAAAGTCATGAATTTGAATGAATCCTGGTTTGAATTGAATGGATGACTATGCATTTCTATTATGAAGATCAGTGATTCCTCTACTATTAATAAAACCATCCATGGTTAGTACAACCAGTTTCCGAGATGTGCTATTATAGAGGATCGAATACTTTACTTCCTTTACTGCACTTTATTTATTCAGTTATTCAAGCGACTGTTGGAAAGAAAACGTTAAATTAAAAACAAATGTATTATATGACAAAGGAAGGTATTTTCGAAAAATGTTTAACATTTTTGCTTAGATTTTGTGCTTATAAATTAACTAAACGGTTACATTTCCAAAAATCGCGTATCTCGGGGACTGCCAGCACTCGGTTATTATTTATCGAAGGTTAACAGTACTATAGTTATTTTTAACAGAAGTTTTTATTTCAGTAGCCTAATACACCAAAAGAGTATTAATTCATGATTTCTTAGCTATTAACAGAGCCTCATGTATGTTTGAGGATCGGGTAAATCTGAGGATTCACGAATATTTTGAGAATCATCTCGTGATTTGAATGATTTTTTCATTAATGATTCATTATGTACAACACTAAAATAATTAAATCAATACAGCGTCAAGTAGTCAAAAAAGTCTAGGACAAGCATCAAAAACTCTAATTTGCTAATCAAACAAATGTATTGTAAATGTACACTATTTATAAGTAATTATGGTTTATTTACTAATGCTTTGCCGTACGGATTGCATACTTTCGGGCGCACTCTTCAATCGTGCTGTAATTAATGTATTTTGAACAATTGTTAAAAGAAACTATTCGGTTTAGTGGAAAAAGTAGTTACAGGGGGCAACAAACTCCAAAACTTATTTAATTTAATGTTTTGTCGAACGGATTGCATACTTTCGGGCGAAATGTTCAATTAATTTATTTCATTTAACCATGATACATACACCCATTGTTTTGTGATAAATGTAAGTAAATTTAAGCGTAAGCTTACAACATGGTTCCTTTCTTGCAGTACTTCCGACATACGTTTGATATTTTTTAACCCTCCATCAATTAACGCACGTTGGTGCGTACATGTACACTGCACACTTCATCCGTACAGAACGAAAGATGCATCCTAACCACTAATCAACCTGGTCGGTACACGTTGGTTAACAAACAGACAACATACGATAGCAAAATAACGAGCATGCAACACTGCACCACCGTAATCATGTTATGCTTCTGGTAAGAACCATACCGATTACTGTGCATCCAATGTGCATCTCGACATTGTTGCAATGTTTCAAAAAGCTGAGCTAAACGTTGAAAGAACGAACAGCCCCAACACATTGCATTCCGTTCCACCCACTGCGCTAACCGTGGCCCTTGGCAAGAAGGCCACCCATACCTTGTGCCAAATGTGCGCAACGCATTTTGCCGCATCGACGTTCGAGATCCGAGATTACATTGCGTACACCCGTACCGGTGCGTTGTATCGATGGGGCTGTGGGGACTGATCGAAACTTGAAAGGTTGCGAGTTGCGATAATGCTGGCCAATGGCAGTGGTGATAGGTGATTGACATAGGGACACTTTTAAGACGGTACAGCAGGGACTATTGCTTTTCTGCATTCTGCAGCCTTTAAAACGTTAATAATCAAATTATAACTCCATTGCCGTTTTCCGAATGCCTTCGTCAAATGGTAGCAGGCTAGATACTCAATCTACCCTAACCCTAGCCACTGAAGAACTCCTTCAACTGTCCATACCATCTTCAACGTCAGCACAATCTTCGGTTGGATAATGGCGGACAAAAAAAAGTGGAGTCAAGGCGAAACCCCATTTTGTTTCCGGAACTTTCTTCTCCATTTCTCCATTCTTTTTTCACTGTTGAACTGCCAACAAAAGAAGACATTTTCTAGCACTCTAGCACTGGCAGTACACCTCGCACTACTGAGGGGCCCCGTACGCTTTGTTGCTTGCTAACCTACGACAATGCGGATGATTTTAGTTTCACGGTTTCACGAAGCATTTTGCTTTGCACCGTTTGTGGGCAAACCGAACCAGTGTGTCAAAGCGCAACAACTGGCTTCTTACTGTTGCCGTAACCGAGACCGGCCCGGTACTGGGTCCTTCCGGTGCCTGTCACCATTATCACTCACGAATGGGCTTTGGCAGGCGGATTGAATATCAAAGGATGACGACAAAGGTACGATTCGCTGTGTGCGAGAAACCAATGTGCATTATGCTCAACACCCACCCACCCCCTACCTCTACTTCCCCCCCCCCCCACCCACCGGGTGCAGGAACACTATACCCAAATCAACTAACCTATCCATTTCGCAGCCGTTAACTTTTATTTCCACCCTGCACAATCGTCAACCCTGCGCACAGGGTTTACCGCCATGTGCATTATCGCCGAACCAGCGTTCCCGCGTGGAAAATGCCGCCCGGAAAACAAAAGGGAAAATCTTTTGCCATGAAATTTACATAACCGTATTCATCCCGCTTCGCCCCGATTGTTCTCTTAAAACAATAGTACTTTGGGGCGATCCCGGGAACGCCAAGCACAAGGGTTAGAAGACTGAAGGACTGAATACACTGAATATAAACCCGCACACACACACACACACACATCACACACAGAGCAATCTCTAGCTGGGCTCTCATCGTAGTTGGCGGTGCAGTTTGATAGTGTTGCCCCAACGTCCTTGCTTTCCATGGCCTTTCATGCGCGCTGTGAAAAGGGGTGGAAAATAAAGCTTCCCCTACGTTGCCGTAGCACCACTTTCACCACCGGGACAGCCAACCGGTAGAAAGGATCGGAGAAAACACTGTTACAAAAGTGAAATGCTCTTACGACAAAAGGAAAGCAAAGCGAACGAAATGCCCCCGCGTTGTATTTTACTTTTTTGCTCTCCTCCTTTGTAGCAGCATCCTTCTTTATGACAGTTGGTAGTGCGCGTGCATTGCCTAGATACAGGCGCTTTCGTTCGCTTGTGTGTGTTTTTTTTTTTGCTTGTTCCTTTTCCCGGATGGTTGCAGCCACGTGCAACCACGTGCACATGCACGTCGAGCAGGCGGGTTCGGATCGAATACGAACCTTGATTGGCCAAATGAATGGCTCCATACGAGGTTGGGGTAGCTTTCCCCCCCCCGTATCTGAATAACACACCGTTAGGTCGGGGATTTGAATGATGGCGCCCTGTTGATTTGCACCGTTCCCCCCCCACACAACCATGGATGGCACAATCATCCATTGCCTGGTTGGATTGGAACAACGGTGCTAGACAAAACAAAAAATGAGTGGGCAAATGTCACGACATTCGCATTATGATGGAAAGCAGCTTCCGCGAATGAGGTTGGCCTACTTTACGGGCAAATAATTACGGGCCCACCCCGGCATGGCAAATGAAAAATTGTTACACCACGGTTAAGAAACATGATATCGTTAATAAGAGAAACCAAACCAAAGCACAATGTTTAGCTGCTTTTCGGCACATCTGCTGCAACCAACACTCTGGTGAGCAAGGGCATGCACCCCATAAACTCCTCAAAGTCCAGCAGGGGTGGAGGGAAAGTGTGCCACATTTTAGCCGTAGCAAAACTAGTGGAAAGCTCTCAGCACAGATCAGCACGAAACCCTTCCCCGAACGAACGGGTACGGTTCGGCAAATCTGTGAATGGGGCCGGCATCCTTTCCGTTGTTCGTGAGCGGCGGAAACAACAAGGACGCGTTTTCCTTGCCTAACATCTCACTCACTGCTGGGGCGAAAGCATGCCACCCACCACCAGCGGGAAAGCGCGCTGAATGTGTAATGAATATTTATACGAATCCTTCCGAATGGTCCGCCACCGGTCCACAGAAGGCGCATCTTCTACGGCACACGCGCGCACCCGACAACGATAGCCCTCGCGGGGATGATTAAGCTGTTTTAAACTGCTTCTTCCATCGCAGGAGGGCCGATTTGCTGCAGGGCTCTAGCATTGGCACTAGCCCTGCCGCTGCCACATCGTCATGTTGGCGACGAGTACCAACCCCGTTCGGTTAGGAAACGCAGTCAATTAAGTTTTGTGCCTCACCCTGGCCCGAGGTACTGCCTGGGCATTCCGGCCATTCCGAGGGCATTCGCAATAAAACGGCTTTGGGCCTTTGAATTTTCCGTTCCATTCCGGTTCCGTGTGGCAAAGCCTCATCACTATCATCATCATCATCATCATCATCATGGTCGTTGTAGTGGCATTATGACCCGGTGGTAATGTGGTTGTCAGCAGTACACAACACCGGGCCACTCGTGAAATTTGGGATCCAACAACAAGCGATCCGACATGCAGATTACTTCGTACTTAATTGTTTTTCGCTGCATTCCCGGTCCGGGGCCCACGGTGGAATGGGACCCTGGACGACAATTTTCCTTTCACCGAGCCGTGCCGGGTTTTCCCCATTCAGACAATAATGGGGAGCGCGGGAGGTTACATTGCTTTCAGACTACCCAACATTAACACCGGCAACTCCGGTATGGAAGCTGCCGGTACGTGCATGGAGACCGTCCTCCATTCGCCCCCCAAACGCAACGCCACGTTAATCCGCCATCCGTTGTCCATTCGTGACAGCCACCGTGCAGACACCCCGTTCGGGGCCCGCGTTTGCTACGCTACGCAGCATAAAACTGTTATCGCAGCCTGCACATCTATATGATTAATTTTTATGTTCTGGCAGATGTCGCGCTCAATTTCGCTCAAACAATAGCGATTTTGTGCCCGGCTGCCCCGTCGTCCACGGTAACCGCCGAGTGCTCCATCTTCAATCCGTACCACCGATCCTGAGCCATTTCCCCCATCCACAACCCCACATTGATGCGTTGGAAACGATCGTGGGCCAACGCCACCGGCATCAATCCCCCCAGCACACTGGGGCTGTAATGGTAGCTTGTTTATTTTTTTTGCCTGGCCCACCGTTCACGCGACAGGCTCAATAAAGTGTAGGCAGTGCACACTGCAACCAGGGGGGTGGCGAATGTGTTGGGTGCTGGGGGAGGCAAACGCTTGCAAACGGGGGGTTACTGATTGACTACCGTAAAAAAAAAACCAAAACCCAAACCCTTGAGCCCCGTTGTCGTCGTTTGCGGCTTGTACATCTCACGTTTATAGGAAACCGCGTAATTTATTGAGCAATAATACTGGCCACAGTGGAGACCGCCACCACAAACCCTTTTAGAATGACCATCAATTTTAAATTATCTCGTGCTTCACGTGCTTCTCGTGTTCCTGTTGTTCAACTTCCAAGCCGGACGGGGAAGAGGTTTGATATTTCCATGACAACAAATCGACTGACAACTATGGCTTTGTGCATTACTTCAAGCCACACCAACCGGGTAGGACAATTCGTTTTGCAGATTGGAATTACATGATATCCATGATAACTAAAAACAGTTCGTCAATAGACAGCGGCCATGAAACTGGAATAAATTCACGCCATTCATTTGGAATAAATAAATGTTTTCCATCTGTCGCCAGCGCGCAGTTCACCACTGGTAGCTTTGTAAGAAGTTTTGCTCCAAACTGACTTCAGTGTAAAGACCTCATTCTTCTTGTTCATCGGCACAGCAATGGAGGACAGGAGGTCTAGAGGCCTGTCATTTCCGGCTATCTTTGATTTTATTTACCCGTTGCCGGATAGTCAGTTTGTGCGTACGAAGGATTAGGTCCGGATGGGATTTTGAGCCGGTCCTATCGTGTGAATACCGGCCCACCTCAAATTCATCATTAATTCCCTTTATTCCTTTTTAGATACATCAGAATGACGGAGCAAATGACGAATTTTCGATGCTATCAGGCATTTGCACCAAAACGACCGTTATATGAATTATGGCGTCAAAAGTGTCCGTAGTGCGATTCAAAATAACGTTGCAGTTTCATGATTTTCTTCTCAAACGTTTTGAGTTATTTCCTTTAACGAGCCATCCGACGGAAGTGCTAGGGGGCCTGGGGAGTTGTTAGTCCGTAGATGCTTCGGCGAATCGGACAGTTCACTGGGTTCAAGGATATGGGTTCTCTTGGAAGATTATTTTCTCTGACAATCCAAAAGAATTAATTTCTTGGAAAATCACATTCGTTTCTCAAATCAGAAGGTTTTGCCCCATCAATCTGGGAACATCCTGTGGTGTGTCCTATTTTTCTGACGCTAATGTCCTAACGGACTATCCGGCACGGGTTCTTCGGGACGTGAGGAGTTGTTAGTCCGCAGGCGCTTCGGCGAATCGAGCAGATTTCCCTGGCAAGAAAGTGGGTTCTCTAGAAAGATTATCTCCTTTGACAATCCAAAGAGAGGTGTGATCAATTTAATGTGTGTTTTACTACATAGTAATATGTGCGAAAGATCCCTGAAGTGTCCGCAAACGGGGGGCACACTATGTAAACCGTGTCTTTGTGTTGCATAATGATTTCTCAATGTTTTGCTACTATCGCTACCCCACATGCAACCGGTGTCCTTATCAATTAATGCTTGCGTTTGATACAATGCAATTAATAAAAGTTTGTTTTTTTTTGTTGTGTGCTCCCCCACCCATGAAGTTCCGTCCCTCTGTCCTTGTCCAGTGGAGTGGAGTACGCAGTAAATTCCATTCAGCATTCCATCCGTCACCTGGCTGCGAGCTGGCTGTGGGCCGCGACCAGAGTGCACGCTGAGAGCGTGTATGGCCTCGCCCTCGGCATACACCTTTCACCCCGGCAGCAGCACATTATAATTGAATGATTTCGCCACACTACACCCCGGGTGTGGGAAAACATTTCCACCGGCTTTGCAAGCGACTAGCGACGGCAACAGGTGCTAATCCCAGCCCCAATGGCTGTGCGATGCAGCGCACCGGTCGGATCAACTTTCCCTGCCACAATGGCTGCCCGGGAGGTGTACGGACAGGGTCAGACATTCGTTGTCACACGTGCACCTTCACACATACACAGACACACGTACACACATACACATGCCGTGTGCAAACAGCAAACAAGCAGCATAATTATTCAATAAAGCATAATTCCCACCCATCCCGTCCACCATTGCTGCAGCGGCAGATCGTACGTTCTGGCACAGACAACTTCCTGTTCGCTGTTTGTGCTCCCGGGACAAGCATATCAGTCTGCTGGCCCAACAAAACAGTGCCTCCACTGAATGTACGTGATGCGCGACTTCCCTCCAAGCATGTGTGTGTGTGTGTGTGTTCTGAGATGAAACGAGAAAAAACAATCATCCATTGAAACGTTCTCTCCCGTCGTGTCGTCCATGACCCACCGCAACATGGCCACTGCTGGACATGGGACCCACCCCGGCAACACACCGCTAAGCCTCCCCCCAAAACTAAACGATCCAATGAAAACTAATATAATTCTCGAGTGAACCGAGACACACGGGAAGACGAGATATCAGTAACGCTATCAGGTTCGTCTTATCAGCTGGTACGTGCGCACCGTGGTAGGGTTGCTTTGGATGCAGTCGGCAAGCAAAGTTTTAGCTTCTCAAAAGTGTTACTTTCAATACATTTTAATTGAAGTTGGTGTTTCGTTTTTTTTTTTGGTTTTGTTGATTGGATAATTTTTGAAAACTCACCATTGCTCATTACGCTGATTTTATTGCGGGGGTTTTTTAATTGAATTTACAATCCAAACACCGAAGGACACTAGCGCTACGGCCACTTCTTTGCTGTGTGCGAGAGCAAATATTTGTATAAACTTTTTTAACTTGTCCACCCCGTTTTTCAGTCACCACCCCTTTTTCCCATCCCAAAACGCGTCACTGTGTGATGAACTGTTTGATAGAATCCACGGTGGGGACGGTGGCGAAAAACGGAACGGGTCGGGCGATAAGCGGGAACCGTAAGCACGGACAAACCGAAAGCTAGCTACCCAAACAAACCATTACATTACATTATTAAATCGCTGCCCAACGGCGCTACACGCGACGTATCAGTGCAACGCGCGCGCGAGATAGAAGCGAACACGCACAAGAAGGGTGGAGGCGGATGGTTCTTGATGACAACACGTCGCCGTTGTGATTCTGGCCACGCGCAAGTGATAGAGAGTGCGATAGACGACAGCAACGAACGACGGCGACATTCAGCCAACGGATTGGGCCGGTGGTCGCAAGGAAGATGCAAAGGAAGGTTGGCTTAGAACGGAACGCTATCCCTGGGTAGCGCATCTCGTCCGTTAGCTAGCACACATTAAGCTAACCGGAGCAGTATAGTAAGATAGCAAGCAGCCGGATAGCCGTAGTCCAAATCCGTGAACCAACACAGTGAGAGTGAAAGTTGTGAAAGATGTGTTCTTAAATCATTCATTAGTGCGCGCACAGACAAGAGCGTAGCGTATCAAGCGACAGTTTTTTGGGGGGCTTCGGCAGAGCGATCGCGCGTCCCGTTTTGTCCCCGTCGGAGCGTAAATTGTTATCGAGTGATAACGAAGGGTGCAGGCTTATCGGTGATAAGGGGTGATAATAAGTAACCCTCGCGCATTGGTGATTTAATCGAACCGTAAGCTCAAATCGCTTGTTCCGCATACCGCATATTGTGTCACCAATTCGCAATCGTTGCTGGATTTGGATGCGTTCGAAGGGTCTGTGATGAATTGCGGTAGTAAGCAGTGAGACGAATAGTATTCCATCACACAATTCGCTGCAGGAGTTTGGAAAAAACCAAACGACATCCGGCACAAAAAAGACAGGGGCAAAGTGAGTGAGTAAGTGTTGTAGCCCGATTCATTCTCCAACCTGCAGGTCCCTCCAATGACACATCGTGCTAGTAAGGGTTGTTTGTTTGCAGAATATAATATTTTAACTTTGGCCAATAAGAATAAGGGCAAATTAAGACACTGATCGGTGACTTGATTTCAAACGTAAAAAAAAAGTCCCCCAGTTTGGATGTTCGATGGCGAATTTGTTTGATTTGACGGCCTGTGTATGCATTGCACTTCATCGCTCGCGTTTTTTATTCTCCCGTAACGCCATAACACACGATAAAAGCTTTTCAGTGTAATTTCATTACACGCCCTGGCAGTCCTGCACAGAGTGGTCGAACTGAGGGCTAAGATATTATTCATGAACCGGCTATCGAAGCGCTTCTCACATGATCGGAAAGCAAAAAAAAAACCCAAAGAAATAATTGAACCACAAGCCTCCCCCCGAGAGCGCCAGGAAATCGCCCTACGATGGTGCCGGCCTGAAGGTAGAACAGTTCACGTACAGCGCACGTATTCGGTGAAAAGTTAACGAACGCTTCTTCACTGGCTGCCCACGCGAAACTCAATCGATAATTCATCCCTTTTCTTCTTTGTTTCCGACTCCGAACTCTAAAGTGCTGATAACCCCCCCGCTCCAGTTCCGGCAGTTCTATGCGCACTGAGGGTGTGAGCATTAGCTCGGATGCGTTCCGATCGCTCCGAACACACATATCAGCATGGAAACAGTGCTGGATTGATTGGATGCTGGATCGATTAAAATCATTTCATTAATGGTTGGTGGAAAGAATCGTAAAAAAGCTTTACTACTCCGAAAGGAATCCGGGCGTCTGCTGCGCTACACCCGTTCAAAGCCGTCGGGGTTACGATTTATATTATGTTGCAAGATATCCTCTCCCATTCCTACGACACCGCTTGAAGCGTGCACCATAAAACACTGGCTTCCACTGATTGTGGGGATGGTTGTTTAACGGTTTCTTCGGCACGGGGAGTGGAATGCTGGAGGGGTGGAAATTTATTCCGACCAGCTTTACGTTCCACGGCAAAAGTTCGATTCGATTGATGGTATGACTTGTGACAAACCTCGCGCTGGCCTCGAAAGTCACCCGTGATGAATGCTTTACGCCGTTCATCCACCCGAAGGCCTGTCAATTTATTGCGATAGGACACTTGCGATCAAGGACGATGCGGTGATTTACTCCAGAGGCGCAGCCAGTGTTACCCAAGCCAGTGTTTCTGTATCTAACCGCACTTTGAGTTTACGCTTTACAACATTCGCCCGATGAAAAATAAGCGCCTAACATTATGCAATTTGCATGACAAAATTAACGTTACAATGCTGCCAGCTCTTACTTTATGCTTCTACTGTGAAGAACACTCCTACTCACTGCTTACAAGTGTACGGTTTCATTCACATATATTGTGTAAAAGCTCACTTCAAACAGTGATCCATTCGTTTTATCTACTTACGAAACACTGTCCCCCAAAACACGAAACCAAAAGAGTAAGAAAAGCTAACTGAGCAATTTTGGTTTTCCGTGCTTTTCTACGAAGACACTTTTCACAAGGCGGCGTAAGTTTACCTGGCGAAAAATGAGGCCACGCATTAAAAATATAGCAGTCTAAGGTCTAGAGGGAAAAACCAACAGCACGAACAGAAGAAAAACTCACACACCGACCAAACAGTCCCTCAAATTAGTGTCATCAATTTCATCGTGGCGCCTATTAATCGTTTAGAAAACAATGTTTTTTGTGTGTGTTTTATGTCTTCCGGCAAAGAAAGGTACTGTCTGTTTCATGTTCATTCTTAGGCAGGAACGGTGCGGCCAAGATACCGCTGTGATGGTTGTGTTTGATGATACGGAGCTGGGTGTGCCATGGAGCCATTTTTCCGTTGAGTTTTTGGATAATAACAACACCTTAGCCTTCCGCACCCTGCACCTTTAGCCCCGACGGACAGTGTGTACACAGTGGCACCGATGGTCGTCACCCAGCTTGCCCATATAAGGAGACGTCTGTCTCGAGGGCAAAGTGTGAAATAAATCAAGACTTTTCATGGTTGACCCAATTTCATCGTGTCCGCAGCAAAAATCATCTCACCCGTACTCTTTCTCTCTGCGCGCTTTTCACCTCGGCGCTCGTGTCCTTCCCTTTTCATGCCACGGTCAAAAGGGAAAACAAAAATAACCATTAAAGCGCAAGCGAAGTGCGCGAAAGTGAACGATGGTATCGCTGAAAAGCTGGAACTCAATCCCTGCGAGTTGCACTTTTGGTACACCTGATGCCCTTCCCCCTCTGTGTACTATCCGTCCAGCGGTAACGGTTGTCACCCACGGTGTTTTTGGCCAGGGATAAACCAGCGGGTGGCCTTGGCACTCGTTGGCAGACAGCCCGGATAGGGTTTGTGTAAAGCACAAAGCAACGCACCGACTTTCGTTGCAGAGATGTAGCGAGAAAGAAAACAAGTACACGAACCACACTGCTTCTTGTAGATGGTTCGCACCGTACGGGCCACGGTTCCGGTCAACCGGACCCAGCATCATGCACTCGATGGGCCAAAGGTTCCGCGCAAAACCAGGTGCCAGTGCAATGTCTTTGGTTGGAACTTTACTTATCGTTCTTTTTTTCTCCCCATTTCTGCGAAGATAAACATCCCCCTTAATGGTGCTGAATCGGAGAAAGTCGGAAAGCGAAGTCAACCTGAGCAACCCCGCAGTACACAGCGTTCTGGGGAATTATTGTGTGCTCTCTTTTTAAATAATTCGTACAGCTTATTCCAACTAACGCGCTGCTACAGCGAGCTGGATGAATGGGGTTGGGGGCTTTAGATTGCATATAGTTGTACAAGCCTGCACTGCAACTGCAACAATGATGATCATGGCAAGCAAATGCACACTCCAGGAAGTTGTGCGCACGAGGGTCGGTCACGAGACAGGAAGGACCGGAAAGGAAGGAGTAAAAATATTAATACCTCTTTGCGCTATTTTCTCACGAAACCTCAGTTGCTGGGACATTTATTTTACCTACTTATCTTTGTTGTTTTAGCATTTTGGGCTTAACCATTCGTTTTGTGACCTGCAGATGCTTTTTCGTAATGAAAATGTGGCGGACAACATTAAGATTAGCCTTTAGTGTTTAGTGTTCCTCCCTTTTTAGTTCTCCTTATGTTTTTAATCTCAACAAAAGGTGAATCTTCATATTTGTATTTCAATTTGCATACCTTTAGGCGCTTACTGTTTCGATCTTTCTCTTCGTGTAAGAACCCCGCCTAAAGGTATGCAATCTTTTCGGTACGATTATCCTTCCGTATTTAGTATATTTCCGTTATGTTTTTAATCTCCACAAAAGGTGAATTTTCTTATTTGTATTTTGAATTGCATAACTTTAGGCACCCATCATGCTTTTCGTGTAAGAAAACAGCCTAAACGTATGCAATCCACGTGACAGCGATCTTTTTCTACTCATTTTATTCAACACAAATCGTGCCAAACTTAAAACGGGGCACCAGAACAACCTGTTAACGTGTCATTAACAATAAATATGTAACCCAACTTAATGTCACTCCAGTGTTCCCAGGAACCGTAACTTCGGACTTCAATCATTTTCATTTGAAACTGATTCTGACAGATCGGTTGCCCTGCTGCCGTGTGTGCCTTGCCGCATGAACACTGTGTCCCGATGGGGACAGATGTTCTGCAGCACTTAAACAACCCACTTAACCCACAGTGGACGTCCCAAAAATTTGCCTCACAGTCTCTTAACATTCATCTCTCTTAGCATACACACACACACACACACACAAGCAAAGAAGATGTGTCTCTTGGGCAACCAGGGAGATAGGAAAGGGCGAAGGCCTGGGGGTGGGAACCGGCAAGCTTCCAACCCGTCCAAACTTATCAGCCAATTTTGAACGGGGTTCACCATTCGGAAGTACCCTTTCTTAGTGTGTGGGTGTGTGCGAGTGTGCCCGTGTGTATCCATGAAATGAGCTTTGCCGTGCACAAAATCCCATTTGCGCACAATTGCTCCTGAAAGTCGGAAACCCATCCGGGTGTTTCGGAGAATATAGTGGGGAAAGTCACAAACCCAAAAGCGCTCCTTGGTCGCAGAAAAGGACACATCGCACAGAGACGTCCGCCCCCGCCAGGACCGGTTGGTGGGGTAGCCGGATGGTGGGAAAAGATGTCGAACCAGCAGAGCACGCAAAGGCCGCAGATCGCAGGATGGTTGAACACCGAAAACCGAACCAAAAGAAACAAAAAAAAAAGAGGCAGTAAGAAAAATCCAATTCAAATTTTCCAAAGCCCGGGCTCACCGTTCCGGAACATGAATACTGAAATAGCGCACTCGTCCCGGGAAGTCTATACCATCGCGAACCGGTTCGGTCTGACTCCGTCCCGCCAGGCCCCCCGTGTGCTGCTTCGGCTGGTTTTTTTTGTCGTCATCTTCTTCTCCTTCCTTGGCCATTGGGACCTCTTTGCCGCGCGTTAACGGTGGCGAAACAAACGAACGACTTAACACTCAATCGAGAGCAGCACTTTGCGATGGAGTGGAAATGTGTTTAATTAAATCTCCAACTTCTTTCCAGTTGATTTGATATTCAAATTTCGAAAATCCATTTCGAACAACCATTTTGTGTACTACCGTCGTGCCGTGTCGTACACCTTCGCTCGCTTTTACCGACTCACCAGCCGCTGTCCCGTTGTGGGGCCTACACATTATTCAAACCCTAAAGCCGCCCCCCCTTTCCCACAGTGGATCTTTAACGGATGTGAAGAGGGGGGGTTCCATTTTCTGGGGGTTTTCCTGTTTTCTGTTGGAAGAGGGCTTGTCGCTCCATCGCGAGAGTTAAATGACAAAACGTGCGCGTGGAGGGAAGGTTTTTTTCCAAGTGGTGGAAGGCCAAGGAAGATTTCAATGAAAGTGCTTCTTCGATTCATCTCACTCGAAGGGCAGAGAAGAAGAAGAATAGAAAAAAAACAACCACAGTCACACACACACACACACACACACGCAACCGCCCCATTTTGCGTGTCATCGTATCCTCGTGTGTCCGCCCTGTTGCTTTTTTGCACATGATGAAACATTTCCCTGTGTCTGCCGACACTGGCCGGATGGTTTTGACTTTACACCACTCTCAGCACCACACCTTGTGCACACTTTTCGCTTTCAATTTCGCACTGTCCTAAAGATTGGCATTGAGACAGACAGACTTTCATTAGTGGAACAATTTGGATTTTCTTCGTGGAGTTTTCATCACCGCCACCACCACCGGTACGTGCGGACATTTATTCCTGTCGGCGGTGTGTATTTGTGTTTGTTGTAAGCGTGAAAGGTGCCTTTCTTACCATTTCAAAATGCTTTTTTCGAACTCCTTTACGTTTTCACTAGAATTACTTATGAGTTTTCCCTGTCTTCGGTGGCCTCAAGATTTTTTTGATACAGTTTGCATTTCAGCAACTACAGCCTACGGATCAATATTTGGTTCGATTCGATTTCCACGCCAGCTACATGGCGTTAAAGACAAATGTTAATATCGAGTCCCTTCTCCAACTCTCATTTCGGTCTAATTACATTAAGCTGGCGGAACAAATCTAGTCAGACCTAGTTCTCAACGATTGTAACCATTCAATGGACATTACTGTCAATTCAATTAAACAAACTCGCAATGGTTGAACTATTTTCTACACTTCGAAAAACGGTAATCAAAATGCATCATCCTTAAATGATCAATTATGTTCATACTTGCTCAGTGGCACAATCGTAGACAAATGGATTGTATTTAATAGATGCAAGTGCCTTATTTATGCCTGCCATTTCAGGCTGACTAAATTGCCTATGAAGCCTAAATAATAAAATTAATACAGTTTATTTTTACGATAATCGACATGCTTTAGATTAGCTCGTTTAGCATTGTTTTCTTAATGTGTCTGGTGTGTCTGGGCACACGCCTGGCAATCGTTTCAGCTGTGTCAATGTTTGTGAGCTACTTCCGGAAAATTTAGACAATCAAATTGCATTACCCAAGTAAGAAAAAAATCAAGCATTTTGCAACATTACTGTTCGATGAAAGCAACATAATATAAAAAAAGCCACACATTTTGCACACGTCAATAAAAAAAAAAGTCGTTAGCAAAACCCAGCACACTAATTATTATGCAACCGAATAATTGGGCATTCTACTAAATTATGCCCACATTGCATGCATTTTTCCATCGAAACCAAACCGAAAGCTGTATCAAACACACGCCCACACACATCGAATCGAAAACAAATTCCGGCACACGCTTTCCTCCGCCAAAAAGTATGCAACAGAATAACACACATCCGGAGCCGGAAGCATAGTTTTTTTCTTGTTGTTGTTGTTTAACCCAATCACCCGCTTCCCGGGGCACACCACCTTCGTTCATTTTCCCGCTTTGTTTCGGTTTTTTTGTTTGCTCCAATTTCCAACTCCCGGTAACGGTCGTAGTTCAATAAGTCCATTTTTCCTGTGATTATCGAGTTTTGAGTTCGGTTTTGGAGGGGCCGCGGACGTTCTTTTTCGTTTTTTCACACCTTATTTATCCTTTGCGGACACACATGAGGAGGGAAATAAAAACAATCGACACCACCAGCCCAAACACACACACACGATTCGCGTACACAGGATATTGGGAAAACACACGGGAAACAAGTCGAACACGGGGCAAACCCGTGAACGTGAACCATAACGAAAGCAATCAATAAGTGATTATTTCACAGCGGCGGATACTGAATCAAAAATGCAACACAAATAAAAATAAAACAGCTCCAACCACACTCGAAACAAAAGTTACGAGGACCAGGACCAGGTAGACAACAAACCAACAAAAAAAAAACGCACATAGCAAAACAGCAAATAGCACGTTCGCGCTATTGGGAAGTGGAAATTCTACCTTCCCTGAAGCAAGTGTTCCCTGCAATATCCCCCGGGTGGGGACGACTCTTTCGTGCAACAATTTAAGGCTTCAGGTTCCCGACAGGATGGGGAAATGGTCCTCAAAAAGGATGACTCTAGTTTAACGAGTCCTGGGTGGTTGGTGTGGCAAAAGCTTACAATTGATTATCATTCCAATTGTGACTGTTTTCTCCCGTGATTTATGCGAAACTCCCCGAACCGTGCCAAGCACTACCTCCGTCTATCAGAGGTATTGTTTACAGCAGTGGTGGTGGCAGTAGTTGTAGCTATTGCAATATTACTAAAACTACAACCTGTCCTGTCCGGTTGTGGCCTATGCAACCCCCGTCGACAAATCTGGAACGGAAAAGTTTCGTTCACTCCCTTTTGGGAAAACCCGTGTAGGTGTGTGAGTTGTGCAATGAACAGTTCAGCAAGTATTTTAAACCAACAATTTACAATCGCCCTGCAACGAATGGATTGGCGGAGGGTGGGATTCGGTGACCGCAGGAAATAATTCGCCGAAAACTATTCCCCAACGCCGACGACCAGGGCAAGCAATCAGAATTGATTTGATTAGAAAATTCCCTACCTTGCCGTACGCGCGCGTCATCATATCGTTTCGCACAACGTCAACAATAATTGAGATTGTCCCGCTCCGTGTCCCGGACGGACGATGAGCAAGCAGAATAAAGCCACCCGGGATTACTTTTCGCCGGGGGTCCGAAACGTGTACCAAAGCTCCACCCGCCATCGATCGCTCGATCGAATCAATCAGCCCCACATCATGTCCCATCGCTTCTAATTTACGCCATCCATCCCTCACAACACAACAACAACAGCCAAGTAGTGTGTGCAATAAATATAGAACCCCCACCTATATTCGTTCTCTCTTCTCTCTTCTCTCTTCAGGAACGTAGCAAGCACGAACGCTTCCTTTGCGGACATTGCCTTGAAGTGGGGCCGGTGTTCGGGAAAAACTTGCTTCACAACGAAACACCTACGACACCCCGGCAGAGAATCGATATCGTTTCACCACCGACAACGAGGGAATCGCTGCTAATCGATCGATAATGACAAACTAACAGCGAACGAACGGAACGAAGTGCACGGGAGCGCTTTACACGGAACGGTCGGTCGGTACTGAAAGGTGCCTAAGGTCAAGGGCTGCGTCGAGATTACACCCCACATGTGCGAAGGAAGGAAGGCAGCGAAACTGGAACACTAAACAATCGTCAGTCTCGCACGTCACTACCCGGCACAAGCAAGTGTCCACAGCGCTGCAAAGCAGAGTTCCGTAAACGGTGACATTGAGAAGAAATAAACCGTCACACACCGGCCCTCATACACACCCAAGAGCCTGTGCAAGTATGTTCTCTCGCAGCAGCAGCAGCAATACGTCCCGAGGGACAACTTCCGTCATGGTCCTTGGGGTACTGCTCGTGCTCCTAACACTAGCCACGAATCGAAGCCTTTGCAGTGTAGCACCACACCATCCGGCCACTATCAGCGTTACCTCCAGTGAACCCACAGCCAGCAGTAGCAGCAGTCTTCTCACCACCAGCGACCCCAGCAACCTCACCGACCGATCCCATCCGCCCGAGGAGCCGGAAGTTACAACGGTACGCACCGACCCGTCAACCGTGACGGGGCCACGTACAGCGGACACCGCATCCCAAAGCGAACAGTCGCCGGTACCGCCCGAAGGTCAGATACCGCTGGAACGGTTGCCCTCCAACACGCTGCTCAAGTACACCGCCTACAAGGACGTCTCGATACTGCACTTTCGCATACCGACCGACACCCGTACGGCCTTCTTTAGCTTTAAGGCTTACGAGGAATCCAAAGGTGCCTTCCGTAAGTAGCGACACGCACGCCGGAAACGAGGCTGTTGTTCGGTGTCCAGTGTTGTTTATATCTCAACCTCCTCACCCACACACACACCGTGCATTGTGGGGGTTGTTTTCGGTTTTTTTTTTTCATTTCAGAGCGCAACTGCAAACCGAACGATATTACGCTGCATCTGAAAGCGGGCAGCTATCCGGTCATCAGTCCGGAAAACATCACATTCCCCAAGCACTTTCTAGACGCGGAGGAACGGTAAGTGGGCGGTCGAAGTGGGAAGGGGAAAGGAGGCGAGAAGCACGATTGGACAAACTTTTTTCATTTGTTCTCTGCGGATATGCACGCCCAATGGCCCAATGTCCCTTATGAGACATTAACCCTTAAGTGTTTGGGCAGGTCCGCAAAGAAAGACCAACGGAGCTCAACAAAATCTATATCTTAACATTAGAGATCAGTTTATCATAACCAGAATTATATTGAATTAAAAACGCAAAATTCATGGGTCAGTTGTTCAATCGAATCGAAAGATTACTTACTTAACTTACTGCCTTAACTTGCTAGACTTTTTGAAAGCGACATCTATTGCCCATAACTCAGTAGTCACGTATATACGTACAGAAAAGAAGCATTCCGTGGGGATTTTACTCACATCGCACGTGATAATCCCAGTCTGAACTAGAGCTGTGATTAAAGAACACAGAATCGTACAGTTCGTTCCGCTCCGCTCAATAGAACGAACGATCTACCCGTTAACATTAGGAACGTCCCGCGTTACCAGGTCGTTCATTTCGGCGGTGTGAATTAGCGCTTAAACAACGAGAGACCTACATACGCAGGACGTGCATTTTGCGAAACAAAAAATGATTTGAATGATCACTAATTCGCTCACTTTTTCAACGAACGAACTGTTGTGGGAATCCGTTCAGTACGCTTAAAGGGACGAAAATGTATTTCAAATGAAAAATTCGTGTGATCTAGCTTTTCCACATTCGTAATGCTGCAGTTATCAATTTTTGCAGATTTTTCAACTAAAGAACTATTCGCGATCTGCAGCAACATAATTTGAACGACGAAGTTCCTTCGTTCACTTAAAAGAACTGATCGTACTGTAACTGAACTGAACTATTCAGTCCAGTGCCAGAGGCGAAAGAGACCCAGGACGTCCAAAGCCTCTCAAATATTTAACAACAACAACATTCAGTCCAGTTCTTCGTTCTTGTAACCCACCTCTAGTTGGGGGGTGCCTTCCGTCGCTGTAGAGTCTCGTTGAATATCATTCCCGCAGATATCAAGGCTCCATCACTATGGGACAGGGTGAAATTATAAGTTCTCCTATGGTAGATTAACCACAACACCACAGTAAATCAAAAAATTGTAATTACAATTATATACCTCCACAAGGCCCATCGCCCAGTGAAGGGTTACCGCTGGGACCGTTCGCAAACTCCAGAGCAACTTACGCCATTACACACGATCACTGATCGAAGCTGCTGGTAAATGCGCGTGGAGCCACACCATATCCAGCAGCCCCGCACAAACTGGGTTTCCACCAGACGGCACGGGATGCGGCATCGAAAATAGCAGTAAAACTCATCAAAAATTACGTGACAAATGTTGCCAAAGCTATCATCAGTCAACCGCAGATTCTTCGCACGTCAATCCCACACACACACACACCACGTTGCGGCACCACAGCACGTCCTCTGCGCGAACATTCCGCATCAAGGGAAAGGGATGTGCTCGGGGGGTTGTGTGATGGTTGGCACGCAAAAAGTTGTGCTTGCCAAAGTCTTTAACGAGGACAGTAGGACGCGCCTCCACCAACCGGTACAAAGCACACCCACCATCGGGGTGAAACAAACTCCGACGAAGTGACGGTTTGTGGCGTATCGGTGTTGGTCCCTAAAAACGTTGTGTTGGCCACAAAATCACAGATTTTATAAATGGGCACCAGCGTGGATCCCAGGATGCCCGGACCATCTTCCATCCATTGGAGCTGTATCATTTTGGCGCAAAAATTATATTCGGGTGAGAAAGGGGAGGGTGGGGGGGGGGGGGGGTGGACTGGAAAAGTTAGTTACCATCTTCCCAAGTCCGCAACCAGCACCCGCACCGAAGGGTGAATTGGAATGCGCGATAAAAGACGCGTAGCCATCGCTTCCATCGCAAGGTAACCGATGTGGTTTGGGCCACCGAAAAAAAAATAAATAAAACCCCCGTAAGCAAAAGCATAAACAT
The DNA here is from genome assembly GCF_943734755.1 of Anopheles moucheti. NCBI lineage: Eukaryota > Metazoa > Arthropoda > Insecta > Diptera > Culicidae > Anopheles > Anopheles moucheti. The sequence goes on from NC_069140.1 coordinate 31,306,845, forward strand.
AACTTTTACCCATAACGGAGCGATAAAGTTTCCTGCACTCCCTATGGCCGGAACCAAGCCGCAGAGGACGGGGCAGATGGGGCGACTTCAGATACGTTGCCAGGAAATGGGTAGTCGATGAGCTTTGCCGCTGTAGCAGGGAAAGAGGCTGCCAAATATTTTCATCTCTACCGATGGACCACCGCACACCTTTACGCACACATCAGCGCCACCGCCCAGGATGCCCGGGAGCCGGAAAAACTCGGGAAACAATTTCCCATTCAACGTTTTGGCGTCCCCTGAAGAGCAAGCGCAACAATTTGCTTACTTTCGCCACCGAATGATTAGCATTGTGCCTGTCCGCCCGCCAGCGGAACGGGGTGGGGTGGGGTGGCCTGGGGAAGCCGGCCCACCCGGCCGATGCCGATTGTCCATTATTTAGTGGATTTGCCGGCGGAAATTGCTTGAAGATGCTTTCAACCTTGACGAAGCAGTTGGCTCCTGGATACGGCGGTTGCTTCGTGGCAAAGTTCTTCCTTACCGGGAGGGGAAAGAGCGTTGGATTGACGCAAATTTATGGTCTTTCGATTTCACAAAAGGCTCGTGCGTCATCCGGGTGGGCAGCGCTTGGTGGAATGTTTAACACTTTACAGAACATTGGTGCCTTTTGCCAGAAGCCGGCGAAGCGACAGTTGTGTGAAGTGCAGAACGAAGCTTCACAGAAGTTTTTGTTTCGTAGAAATCGTTGGAGGCCCCCTTGGGCGGAAAAGTTCCGCCCGTGCCCAAACTCACAGCGATACTATTCGGAACCGTTTCGCCGTAAAGCATTCTCGTCACTCGTCAGCTGTCCGCATATCATGTTTAATTAGTGAAACCCTTCATCTCGCGTAATCCTTCAGCCTAACTACATGAAAAGCTGGCGATGTCAACAGGGACACTTGCACTAGATCGCTCCGAACAGGAAAAAAAACTAAACCCTGATATCACCCTCTGGGGCCTGTCAGTTGGTTGGTGTAGAAGAAAAGAAAAACCCACCCATGTCCCATATCAGTCGCTCCCTCGCGCCATAAAACAAAACAAATCCCCCAAGCAAAGCAATCGCGTTCAAACAAAGCGCAACAAACAAACATCGCGTTCGGAGAGAGGAGGACGAGAACCATGTCCCATTCCCCAACTCAACGTACTGAGGAACATTGAGGGAGCAACCAAATTTCAACACAAATTGCATCCACATTTCACAGCCCACCGAACCACGAACGGACCACCGTCGGGACCGGGTTCCGCGTGCGGGGGAGCAATCGGATCACGGCAAAAATGACAAATTCTATCACATTTCGATACGCCGAATCACGAAATCGTGAAAAGACAAAATCCTATGAATATCAACAACGTTCCCAGAATGGCCGGCGGGCGCGTACGATTGGGACACAGGAAAACAGGCGGTGGCATGATCCCGCTGCTAGCAGAAAGAAAATGGAAAAAGAAAAGTTACCCCCTGCACAACCGGTGGAAACGTAACCTCGAGAATAGAGAAATCGAAAAGTAACGTAACATAGTTCGTGCAATGGAAAATGCGACCTAGGAGCTAGTTTATTTTTTTGTTTCCTTTTACTTAGCTTCCCATACGAGCAGCGCTTTGCGTTTCTCTATGAAGCAAAAAACCACCACCCCACGAAAATGGGAAAACTCATCATAACCCATGCGAAAGCGTTCGTCTACGCCCGCCATCGGACCACCGGTACGACCAAACCTGGCAAAAGGCGCACCCCGGTCCACCCACACCCGGTGGGTCTCATTCTCCTCCCGGGGGCTAATGCTATTTTGTGCTAGATTATTATATTTTCCTTTGCTTGTGCCGTTTGCGGATCGCCGTTTGGCGTCCGGAATTCATCCCGGCAAACACTGGTGGTGCCACCATGGACGTGCCCCAGGTAACGTGCCACACGATATGTGGAAATCGGTGGTGGAAGAAGGAATGGCATATTTGCATAGCGATCGGGCAGTCCTTCACCATCACGACGGTCTCGACGGTTCCAAGTAGCTGGTCCCGTGTGTTTGGCTGCGGACCCGAGCATTTGGAGAAGACGAATGGCGTTGAAATTTGATTTACAGCCTCAACGCCCCACAACACGGCAAAAGCTTACTTCGTACGCCCGTTCACCCATTTCACAGCCGACTTGTCCGCTTGTACGTCATCATGCACGACTCTAGCTGATATCCTCAACACACACGCGCGCGCGAAACGGGCGTGTTTCCCCGGCTAGGGAAATAGAAACGACGGGTGTATTGGTTTTTGCTCGATCTCGGACGATCCTTGGAGGCTGGGGAAAGAACCTCGGGGTTCGTGGGGATGTTTCGTTCGAGGTCAGCGCACGAAAGCCAGTTGCTCCGGTAGAGACAGCCACTAGAAAACCGCAGGACTCCAATGAAATTGCTTCCCGCTGCACTGTGTATCGTGAAACGTGTAAAGGAATGGTCCACGCAGCAGTGAGACAGTGTGGTACAACAAACTCTAGTTGGAAACGTTTTTTTTCGGTGTCTCAACAAGCCAATTGCAATAAAATTGTGACGCTAGAAGACAAACACATTTTTACGCCATTTTGGGCTAGGAGGAGAACTTCTTCTTTGTGGTCTGGTGAATCTGATTCAGATGATTCAGATGAATCAGGATGAATCTTTGAACTGAATCTGAATCTCTAATTCAAAGATTAGTTAATCAATGAATTTATGACCTCAACCTACGAACTAATCCGCCCCCCATGACATCAGGTGCCAGAAAAGCATCGAACTACCATTCTCCTTTAGACCCTCAAGGGGCAAGAACTCCCACTGCTCTGAGGATTCATGAATCTTTTGGGAGTCGATTTCTTATTTGACTGACTCTTCGCAATCGGTTTACGCACAACACGGAATTAGTTTAAACTTTCAAAGTAACGTTGTAGGTTGTTCGAATTCCTGGTGCAACTTGTTGGGTGAGTTCTGTTCAAAATGAAATTGATTCTTTACTCCATACCGTCCTCTACTTAAACTACTTTCAATTGAAACTCGATCTACTTCATTTCATCTCAGAAACTCTATATCAGAACATTGTGAAATAAAAATACAACATAAAGACAATTGCAATTGCACCGCGCGATAACTCTCCTCTTTCTCTGTTCTCTTCCGGTTTGCAGATTTGAAATCCACAGCCTACAGTTCAAGTCGGACAGCACAACGCGCCGGCTGAGCATTGAAGGGCCACATCCGGGCAACTGGTTCGCCGTGGCATTCATCAGCTGGACCGATCCGAACAACGAGCGTATAGAGCAGCAAGGTAGGTTTGGAACTCAGCCAACACTCTTCGGCTGCGCAGGGAATGGGCAACGAACACCCCACCCCATCAAAATGTGCTCCTACCGTGGCCAGTGCTGCCGGCTGCCAGTCCGTCAAAAGCGACGTGCCAGTCCCGACGTTCTGGCGTGCGAGTGTGTGTTTAAAGATGGGCGTCATACCCATTTGACACATCGGTTCAACATTCCGGCCGGTAATGGTGTAATTAAATCACGCCCAATGGTGGCCAATTTCAACCCTTCGATCACCAAAACAAAAAAATCCACACTCCACCGGCACTCCGCAAACGAACCGAGAACACATACAGGTGCAACAACAAAATATGGCCGCAAGGACACGCTGCTTAAAATGTCACATACCGGACGGCCCACAAGGGCAACATGCGATGCAAAAGAATGCACATACGGCCACAAACGGCCACTTGATTGACTGTCATTATTTGTAATTAGGTCGAAATCGAGATACCCCGAAAATAGTGCCACTGTGTTACGATGTGGAACTGCCGCCCACGCGCGCTTTCTATGCCGAATCACAAGAATGACACCTCTAAGGGGTGGCCGGCAGTCGCTCAATCAAATTAACAATTACGGCACGGGAACGGGAAATGGTGCGTAACACGGCGTGAGAAAATTGAGGCCATTCGACAACGTCCACTTGCGGTCTGTTCGGTGCGAAAACCTGAGGCCGCGAGCGTGCTACAAAACCCGCAACCAGTTTGGATCACAATGTCCGGGGATGTTGGGATGATGCGATTTTTGCTTCACGATGGTGCGGGTGGCGCAACCAGTGATTATCGCAGTCATGGTTGTCGTTCCAAGGGTTTTTTGTTCTCATCCCCCACATCGTCCCTTTTTGCTTTGTCAGGTTTCCGTGTCCGTGTGGCAAATTAAAATTTAACCCAATTTTGGACACCCCTTGATGCTATTTTGGACAGTCTGATGCGTGTGCGGAGTCAAACGCACCGTTCGTTTGTTTTTACGCAAACCCTAATGATAGATCATTAATTTTTAGCCCGTGGGAAGGTTCCGCGTGATCAAAATTGTATAATTGGTATATTAGCATATATAGTGGTGGCCACTCGGACAGATTTACCATTTGCAACCATTTGCGGAATGGAATGGAACGAGTTTAAGTGAAAAAACTGTGTACCGAGAAAAGAGAACTGTGAATTGCATCAAGAAGAAAAGGTTGAAGAAAATTACCTTCCCAACCAATCCTTTTTAAACTTTCACTGCAATAAAATGTGAACTTTTGACAAGTATTTTGCACCTTACTACGCTTAACGCCACGCAATGGATTCTGTACAGCATCTGGCTGCAGTTTCTTCGGTACTTTAACTCTCTTTTTCTTTATGTCTGTTTGATATTTGACCGTCATGAGATGTTGTTTTTAAGGTGACGCCATTTTTCCGGAAAAACTGATCGTTCGATCAAGGAACATTATAAACAATATGCTCTCAACGACTTCTACTTAAAATTTGTATAGAAAGCCCTCGAATAGTTAAAGGAATGAAAGTGATTAATGGTTTTTGTGGTACAATTTGATACTTGACTCCCTTTAGTTTTGAGAAATTGTTTTAAGCAATCGAATGCTTTTTTAGTTTTTGCATATATTTTGTACAAACACCGTACTGATGAGCTTGTTTTGCCTCGATGCAGCACAAATTTGTGCTGTTTTTTTTAAACAATCAATGTTTCCATTATCTCGAGCTGAATGCGACTTCTCAAAAAACTTTAAAACTCCAAATGAGCGAGAGTTTTACAGAATCCATTTCCGCTCAAAATGCTTCCTTCTCTGCAAGTTTGCGATTCGAAGAAAACCCATCCACTATCCGCCATCGTACACCAAACTAACAGACAAAAGCGTATTAATTAAGTGCCATAAAATGGAACAACATTGACGCAGCGAAATTGAATTCCCAACTGAAACAAGCAAACACGGAAGTTTCACTTTACGTTGCCCTGCCGGCGGCGCGTACCGTTGTGTGTTAAGTGTTAAGTACGAAATTAACTCCCGAAACCTTATAGCAAGCTGAACCAGCAAAAAAAAACCGCCCACTCAATCCCATTCAATACTTGGTAATGACTAAATTATGCTTAACCTCCTAGCTACCATTCAGGCTATTTTTCCCCGTCATTTCTGCAATCTTCGATTCCATTTCCCGCATTTGGAGATAAACGGTTTCCAGCCGGTTTCGAGGATTTGAAAGCTTTGCACCACCCAATTTCAATCCCTGCTGCTTGCCGAGAGATCACCTTGCGTTGGATGCAAAGAAAACCGAGAAACTTCACGCGGTGTGATAAGAAATTTTAATACTAGAAAGGCAAAAAAAAACCAACGGCCACTTTCACCTAAGTTGCCGGGCGTGCTCGAACTCGTTTTGTGGCAGAGCGGAAATTGAACTGTAGCGACAATCGTCGCACTATTGGCACAGTGGTGGTTTGTGGCTGAGAGTAGAAGAAATAAAGCAAAGGGAGCGTTCCGGGAGGAGAGCGAAAATAAAGAATGGAAAAACTGCAGCCGCACACAAAGACGAACGGGAGGCAAAGCTGCAGCATTAGCTCAGAAGCAGTTAAAGTTTTTAATGATGTTTGGAACGATAGCTGAAAGCTGGTAGCTGTTGGGTGCTACGTCCTCCAGTAGCAACTAACTTTAATTTCACCCGTGCTCCGGTGTCCTGGGTGGGTCTCGGTTATTTAGCAGAATAATCTAAAACGAGAAAAAACTCCTATAGTGCAACGTAGTGTATTTTCAACCACTTACCATTCTTATCCCAGCCATGCTTAACACCGTTTCTCGTTCTCTTTTTTCGTTCGCTCTCTGTTTCGTTTCATTCCGGACAGGTCTTGCTGCATCCTGCGAAACATTGCTGATGTCGGAGATGTCCGTGACGAATGCGGTGCCGCAGATGCTTAACGTGGACGTTCGTCACGAGGGAACACTAACCGCCGACCAGCAGGAACCCAAATCCTTCAAGTTTTTCGTCCCGAGCAACGTGTCGATCGTAACGTGGCGCTTTTCCATCACGCAACCCTGCATGAACTGTACCGATGTGAGCTTTCATGTGCAGGCGAGCGCACTGCCGACGGTGCGTAACTATCTGCAGAATGCCATCATCTGTCCGAACCAAACCGGCGACGTAAGCATCGATTTCTATCCTCACGAAAGTGCCTGGCATTACGTGGATATGGACTTTATGCGTGAAAATCCACCCAACGGTAGCGGTACGATCGTGGCGGGGTTTCACATCAACGACACGATCGGATCGGACGCCATGAATCAAACCGAGGATAGGAAGAAGGAAGGCCCTACCAGTGTGCCAGAGGCGCAGGCGTTAATGTACACGGTGGAGCTAGTCTATCATGCACATGAGAGCGTCCCAGGTACCGCGCCAACGATGACTCCGTCCACCGAGGAACCTACCCCGGACACTGTCGAGGCGGCCGAGGAGAGTGATACCCTGACGACAGACACCAAGTCACTGCCGAATCGGAGTTTCGACCGCTACCCAGTGCTGCGACAAACGTACCGAGAGTTCTTCATGTTTGACTACGATCTGCTGCCGGATGTGAATGGTACGGTACCGGTGACGCTGAACCTTACCGCCGGCATTCCCGCACTGATGAAGTTCGACGTGAACGATGTGTATGATATTGGCGGTACGCTTAGCTTTGCCGTTGCCATGCGGCAAGATCTGAAGGGCAGTTTGATCGATGCACGGCACGAATCGACCAACGAACATGCCGGTGTGGTGGCCGAGAAGTTGATCGACATACAGGAAGAATTCGTACCGGAACTTCCGGCGGCAATGACAACGACCACCACGACGACAACGTCCACCACCACGACGACGACTACGATGGCACCGAGCACTGGCGACTCGGACAAAACCAAACAGAGCGCCGGCAAGGCTAACCAAACCGTCATCGTGTGTTTGCGGCTCGAGGAACCGGGCATTCCTACCTGGCCCGACAAGTGCGTGTACGGACGGCACATCTATCCGGCCGCGATTGTCATCAACAACACGGATGCGGACACGAACACGGGCCTGGTGCACGTACCGTTCCCCGAGCCGGGCAGCTGGTACGTCACCTTGGGTCTCTTCTGTCACGGCTCGGAAGCAACCGCACGGTCGACAATCATCGACAGCGTGAAGGACTTTGTACGATCGTACCGCTCCACGCTGGACGCAATGCGTCCACCGTGTTCCTGCACCGATCGCTTGAGCTACTACCGCAGCTGCCTGGCGGATGACGCGTGCTTGAGTGTGCTGAATGAAACGGAAACGCTCAAGATCAAGGAGTGCATCATGGATGCTAAATGTACCGGCAGTCGCTCCGATGAGATGGCGCGTAAGTTCGAACTGCACCACAAGTACGCCACGGAACAGAGCGTGCAGGGTGGGGTCGCCGACGCTACGTGCAACTCCAGCGTAGTCTTCACCATCTCCTCCAGCCCGTGTGTGGCTGGACGATGCGGACGGTTCGGGCGTTGCTACCACTACATGTCCGGCGGGTTCGTCTTTTCCACGTGTCTGTGTCTGCGCAACTATCGTGGATGGGACTGCACCGAAGACTCACAGGTACCGTCGAGTGCGTCCATCCTGCTCGCCTCCCTGATGCTGACGCTGTCCAATCTGCTCTTCCTGCCGAGCATCTTCTACGCCGTCAAGCGCGGCTACCACAGTGAAGCGATCATCTACTTCTTCGCCATGTTCTTCTCCGCGTTCTACCATGCGTGCGATTCGGGCGAGGAGGAGTTCAGCTTCTGCCTGGTGAAGATAGGCGTGCTGCAGTTCTGTGACTTTTACTGCGGGCTGCTCGCCATCTGGGTCACGCTGATCGCCATGTCCAACATTCGGCACCAGTTCGTGTCGCTGCTGCACATGCTCGGTGCGATCCTGCTCGCGTTCGGCACTGAGCTGAACAAGCAATCGCTCTGGGTGTTTCTGGCACCGGCCCTCACCGGCATCTGTCTCATCTCGGTCAGCTGGGGCTTACGGTGCCGGAAGACGAAGCGATGTTTCCCGGCCCGCAGCTACCTGGCCCTGTACCTGCCGATCGGCAGCGTTCTCGTGATGGTGGGGTTGGTGTGCTTTGCCTTTCTCCAGACGAAGCAAAACTATCACATCGTCCACTCGATCTGGCACATGGTGATGGCGCTCAGCATCCTCTGCCTGCTGCCGGACCGCAAAACGTTCCACCCGAAGTGCTAGCATACGGTGAGAATTTACCTGCTCAACTCGGGCTCACCCTCCACGTCGACACAGTCCCAATCGTCCAGCTCGATGTCGACGTCCTCCACCACGTCGTCCTGCTCTACAGCGGCCTCCCTGCCGGCGAACACCACCACTACTACGGCTAGCTCCACCGCGGCTGTGATATCTCCGTCGTCTCCGGTGGCGGCCCCATGTACGGTGTCCACGATCACCGACGAACAGGGTACGATCGTGCGCCGACCCCCGGTGGAGGAGCAAACCGTGCCGTAGAGCCGACGTTATTCCCCTTTTTTCGCACACACTAACGCACTCGTAGGCACGAGATGGCACCGGAAGCGCTCCAACCATCTAGTGCAGAACACTTGTAGCAGTTATATTGGTAAACAGAGCACTACAACACCACCCAATTCCCAACGTTTGATGTTTTGTCCCCTGGGGAACTAGGAAAGGTGGTTTCGCTCCTTCCGGGGGCGATTCACTTCCTTCCCGATATGATGTGATCATTATCATCCCATGTTTTTTGTCCGCATAGGTGTATATGGATGTATGTCTCTAAGTGTATGTGTGTGTGTGTGTGTGTATGTATGTAAGTGTGCTTGGAGGATGGTGGGAGCGGCAGGTGTTTGCTAGCTAGCAACGTAGTAATATATACGCACACAAGAGGACGTGTGAGGAGATTTTAGCTCAAATCCGTGTGATTCTCGTCCACATTCCGTGTGTGCTAAGAGGAGAAGCAGTGGCGGTCGATGAAGCAACGTATTAGACGAATGCAGGAAAGGAATATTTCTCGTACTCACACAACTCACTATATTTAAAAGCGGGAGCTGATTTACACCGATCGATCGACCATTGTTTGATAAATTCATACGTGCCTTGCTGTAGTAGAAGTGAAAACCGGAAACCCGAAGCAGAGAGTTTGCGAACGACATTGAAATTACGGAAGCCTTTTTGAACGGACGGATGGGTGGAATGCATCGAAACTACTACGCGGCACTGGGTAAGTGCACGCGTACACTATTAATCCAACACCGGGTATGAAGCTTTTACATCTTACCAAACTTCTCGTCGTTGTTCAAGCCACTGTCTATCCGGTACGTTTGTTTCGTTCCGTTTGCGTTCCCCAACTTGATACGATGCACCCCGTTTTCGTACACGAATTTTGCGCACAAACACAACTTCACAACCAATTAGGGAACTAAAAGAAACAGAACAAAATCCGAAAATAGTGTAAGAATTATGCTAAGGCGATGGAGATGGAACAGAAAACAGATAAATTAATGTAACTTTACCCGTAGTGAGCCGTGCGCCGACAGGAAGCGTAAAAGACAGGAGCTACTATTTACTATGTCCGCTACAGTGACAAACTCTTCGTGAAGTTTGCTTGTCTAAAAGCATAGAAAAAAGAACAAAAACAAAACACATTTGATAAGAAAAAAAATAACTGAAACTAGTAAAACGAACAGAAAAACTTGCCAGCCATCATCCCAATCCACTCTACTCGATCGTTGCCGCTCGCACGATACTGGAACTTCTTTATGGAGCAATAGGCAAGGATGGGAGGACACATTTCACATGTCACTTTACAGCGCTTAACGAATAAGAACTTACGAACCATTTACTGAACATAACTAAAAAATGGCCCCCGGCTAGGAATATTTTGTGAGAAGTTAATTTATACCTAACAGAATAGTATAGACAAACACGAAAACTCAATGTAAAGTACAGTGAACGAACTAAGCGTGTATGACATGCCAATAGATGGTGTTTTGTTCGTGTTTCGGCACTTTAATCTGGCATCTTTTATACGAGGCATTATATATTACTATTCGTAATCCCGTAATCCCACACTCACACAGCCACAAAACAGTTACCATGGATTGTAAATCCGCTCTATAAAAGCTAATTTAATCACATGCACATGATGCAAACAGTGTTCAGATTTCTTTATGATTCGTTCTTATTTTAACAAAAAAAAATTGGCCCCCGAACCGAGACGACTTTCGCGGAAATGAAAAGCAATTGTAAAGACTGTAATCTTCCAACGTACGTTCACTGTTTCTGCTGGTTTACTTTCGACTGTACATCACACACGGCCCTCGCGCACATCAATCCTCGCGTTGGTGCTCAGCAGCAGCGTTCAAAAAGTGTATGCGTAAAATAGAGCATATTGTATGACAGGAAGTAAAGGGTTTGGTTTGTTTAAAACAAAAACTGGGTTGACGGAACAACACAAAACTAACAAATGAAATACCAAAGCTATCGTCTCTCCGAATCCCGTCCGAGGGCGAAACCATTATAGGACACGCGAGTGTGGATAGATGTAACAAAATGGTAAAACGGAAAGCGGGAAAAGCAAATGTTCTCGCAAAACTTTCAGTTTTAAAACACGGCACATGGAAAAATGATGAATGAAAAAAAAATAAAACTTTGCACAACACAGCATTCACCTACACATGAACGCGAGGCAAGCGAACGAAACAAGTGAATGGGTACCGCCGAAGTGCGCGTATATCTCGCTGTACGGGGTTTCCTTTGATTCCCAAAAAAAATCGCATTCCATTGCTATCACTCATCAAACGCAGAGAACTACTGTTTAAAGTTCGGAATCCCACAATCGATCGTGTGATCGTACGATCATGGTTAAGAACCTTCTTTCTTGGGTCAACTCTGTTCCAACTTCAAACAATTTTGACAGCGTTGAACAATATTAAGTAGGTGTTTGGTGTATTGTTACTATTGATTATTTGGTTTAAGCATTCCGAATCACCATACAGCGAGGCATAGGCGTACACCGACGCAATGCAGGCAACGCACTAAAAAGCAACAACATTGTAGCAAAGTTCGAACGGATATTTGAAATCGATCGTACGAAGAAAACTCTATGTGTAATAGCAACAAAAGATCTAATAAACGTTTTCTAATAAAAAGCTTCGTTTCGCTTTACACTTAATTACGTGAACGTGTGTGATACATCACCATTACTGCGATCCGGCGGCATAAGGTAAACCATTCGTTTACGGTTCTACACGCGACAAAAGTTTTCCCCCCCCTTCCGTGCCCTTGCAATCGCGGGCAGGGCTCCAGTCAGGGGAGTTGAGTTTAATTTTATTAATTTGTTTTTAAGTTTCATACTGCCCAATGCATACTGCGCTCACACGGTTCGGCTAACAAAGGAACGCAAGGTGGACGGTAAATCAAACACCCGTAACCGTCGGACACGCGCATTCCGTGTGGCAGCAGCACAAGAAGGGAAACTTTCCACAAAGAAAAAAACCGAATTCTAACAGGTTTGTTCCAGCGCTAACGGTACGATGGCGAAAAACAATTTATCTTACTAATATGTCTTTTTTCGTTTCCGAACACCCTCGCCCACACACTCTCGGTGTCTTTGTCTTTCGTAACTATTTGAGTAGAATCTCGTACCTACTTTGATGCCTTTTAATTAGATCAATTTAATTTTTGCTTAATTGCGTCTACTTACTGGAAGTTTAGGTATGTTTTCTCTTCTGTCTTTTTTTTTGTTCACCAATTCGATCACCAAACGTTGTGTGTGTTTTTTTCTCTCTTCTTGAAGCATGATTTTCCCCCGTTTGCCGACTGATCGCTCTATCCATTACGTGCCTGATGATGTGTGAAATCATCGGCCTCGATCCTGTAGTGGTTTGAAAATTCTAATACTTTTACCTATTATATCACTAGAACTACGAGAGCCCAAACTTTAACGTCTTAACGTAACTCAACACTACTCTGGTACCCCAAGGGCGTACATCGGCGTAACACCGGTCGATAGCTGTCACAGTCACAGTTCGCTTTGCCCAGTTTAGAATCACAAATCTAATGTTTCTGCTACTACTATTTACTACTCCCTCTATTCAGCCAACTAGCTGCCAACTATAGCTGTCCTTTTGTGGATAATCGTGCACTTCCTCGATTCAAAAACCAACCGCCATAGATCTTGCCGGTGCTTTGTGTGTGTGTTTGTGTGTGCTGCTGCTGATATTATTCGAGTCACGTCTATTCACTACCTTACTTTGTATACCTATCTAAATATCAATGCATTTCTTTTAGTTCGTCTAATTTGTTTCTTGTTTGTTTTTGTTTTCTTCTTTAGAATCACAGCTGAATCAAATGATTTGCTCATTTATCTCCTCTACTTTCCTCTCTAATTTTGCTAGTGCAATCGTTGTATTTGTTGCCGGATTATGCCCTAGCTTATTGTAGCTCTGCCTGTCACTACAAAGCGAAGTATTGTTGGTGAACTAGAGCGGAACTAGAACTAGAAAACAGGAGCGGTGTATCATGTTGCACAAAGTAAGAGAAAGTTGTTCATCAACGCCAAAAAAAAAGAACTGACGTGAGGGGGAGGAGGATTGGCTATCATAATCATAACAGTACGTTAAAGAATAACATTTTTATCATAATAATAATTTCCCACTCTAGCTTGTCTTTGTGCGTTAGCGTACAGTCCCCGATGTTCTATATAATCTATATTCTTTTCAATCGCGATAACCGAAAGAAAGAAATACCGAATTGTTAACAATCTTCGGTGCCGAGAATAATTTTGTTCAAAAATATCAACCTTCAGTTTCCATGTACAAAATTTACTAAACTATGGCTTCATTCATGTCACGGACAGCCAATGTACTATGTTAATCCTAAACAACACCTAAACAACTAACTAAGCAGACGAAAAAGTAATTTCATTTCAAACAAAAAGGGTATTAAAACCCCATACCTAATTATTATGGCTCTGCAGGAAACATCATTACGAGGCAAAACATGACACTCATCTCTCGCTTAACACGACCTGTTACTAAAATCCCATCCGAACAGCGTTCCCCCGTAGTAACTGGTAACTGTATAGGGACGTGATAAACAAATAAGCCTAATAAGCCTGTTGATACTGGCATGATGAAATAGATCATGCCATGCCATGCCAAGAAGAGAGCACTAAAAGCTTAAACAAGAGTACCTATTTCCAATTGCAAAACTATTTCAGACCAATCACGCGATATTCTAAATGAGAAGTTGAGCTTTTGTCAGCTCGGTAGAGTGTAACATTCAAATCCACGCTGTGGCACTGTCCGATTACGCCGAGGCTTTACGAAGCGTCGTCAGTGAAAAGTGTTTACAATGAGGAGATTCTACCAGGAAAAAAAAACCGCTCCGTACCGCTGTACCGTACCGTATATATCGCTTTCTTTTGGTTTACATTCCGCGACCTAGATAACTGTTCTACAAAGTACAATAAGTTATTAAAATTGTAGTAAGGACGTTTTGTTCGTTATGTGAAGGCGAAGCTTAGCTAATTTCGTTCGATTTATAATACGCCTAATACACGATTTGATGAGAGGAAGCGCGTTAGCAGACTTAACGTTGCTTGTAAATAATATTCGTTAATCCTGGAGGGTGCTCCATTGTGGTTTACCCTACTAGCAGAGTTTACACAGTGTGTGTGTGTGTGTGTGTTTTTTCTTGCTCTCCAATTGCTAGCCCGTCGCGGTGCATTGTTCTATCATCTATACGAGATTCTGGGATAAATTGAAATGGCTGTGCGTTTCGAGCTGTAATTTGTGCGCAAAAGGTCATTCACATTCGTATTTCCTACCAGGTTGCTACCTTCTTCCTGTCATGTGCATTTCCGTAATGTTCATAGATCGGTGGATTAAACAATTGAGTTTTGTTGGAGGAGGGTTGTGCTTAACTTTCTAGATACTGGCACGACCTGTGTCGATTGGAAGATGCGCGCACAGCGGTTCCTATCACCAGATTGAGAAAAACTGACGATAGCGTCGGGACCGTCCAGATGGTACGGCCACACGCTTACGACATCATTGACACTTTTTACGCTGCTGCAGCTTCAGCTGGCCAACGGTGAATCGCTTCTCCGGCCCTTTGCATAATATCGAGCTGTTGGTAATGTAATCGTACGCGGTGCGAATTTCGCCCGGTTGCAGCTGATGCTGGGAGATCATGCCCCGCAGGGCGCACAAGTCTTTGGTGTAGGAGTAAAAGAACAGTGGATGGTGCCTGCGCCGAATTTTCACCCGGTCCGCCACTATGCCCGTCAGGTACACGTCCTCCAGGTGGAAGATCGGCGTCGATAGGCTCGCCCGGTACAGCAGCTTTGCCGTCTCAAAGTTCATAAGATATGCCGTGCCGGAGAGATAGTTCGGATACACCTCCTTATCGTACATGTACGTCGGTGAGTACCTGAGCAAATGATGCGCAATGTAGTGGCAATTTCTGCAACACTCGTTACCATTCGATACCATTCGGTACCTACCATTTGCTGGTGGTGTCACCGATCGGTTTGGCGTCACAGAACAGAAACCCCGTCAGCAGGTATTTCCCTTCGATGAGGCGGTTTTTGGGCGATTTCACCGCCACCGTGTTGGTGTCGTAGAACGATATGGCCGCTTTGTACAGGGGGACCGTCCCACCGAGCAGGACGTGCAGCAGGTTCGGTACGTTGACAAAGGTGTCATCATCACACTTCATGATAAATTTTACTGCAATAAAGACAACGGGTAAAAGAAAATCGCACACGACCCATTTGTTCCCAAGCTAAACGTTAAAATGCGTTCAATGTACAATAGTGAGATAGCATTAGACACAACATAAAACACCAAATTGCCAGCCTCCTGTGCAAAGACCAACATCGCGAAACATATCCCCCGGTTGCCACACACGCTAGTCGTTAAAATAAAAGGGAGAGTAAAACGTTAAGGAACAAAAATAAATCAAAACAAAGATCTTACAAACTTCGACTCGGTCGGACTGTTCACTACCAGCTTCCGGGCGAGATCGTTAAGCGTTTCTATCACGATGTACTTGCTGGTACGTGCCGAACCCAGCTCGCGTTCCTTGAACCACTCCAGCACCAGATCCGTCACGTTGAACTGAACGAATTGTCCAGCACCCTTGGGGATTTCTTTCCGAGCGTGCTCGATCACCCCGCCCGCTTTGCCACCAGTCTTTCCCACGGTGAACATTACTTCCTGCTCCTGCCTTCCCGCCATTTCCTGGCGAATGTTATTCTTCAGCCATTCCTCGCCGTGCACGTACACCATCAGCCGAGCATCTATGTCACCGCTATACTCACGCGTTTCCAACTTAAACAGTAAATACTGCTTCTGATCATGCACCGGACGACGATCTTCCACTTGCGGTTCTACCGAACGATGGAGGTACGATGAAGGGGACAACGGATGAAACATATAAAAAATGCCACACAACGTCGAAAAGCAACAATACACCTATATTAGCAGCTGGTACACAAGCGGACTCCTGCGGCCATTCGCATCAGCGCCCACACACACACACACACACACCGTTGATTGCTGCAAACCATTGCCGGAACAGCCGGAAAGCAAGGAGAACTCCAGGAAACACTCGAATCAAGCTGTTGCTCCAACCTTAAACCTAATCCCACACCGCACATCATATTCACAGGGAGGGAGGGGACCATCACCTGCTAGCGATCATGCTCACACTCACCTTTGCCATCACAGTTGTTGGTAACCCACTTCAGCATCATGATCGTCTTCAGCGTCAGGTTATTGTAACTATCTATAAAGCTCTCCTGTATAATATCACCGTACACTTCGCTTTCGTTTACGATTCGTAGCTGCAGCTCGTCCACCATTTCGTTGCTAGCTGCGTTAAATGCGGGATCAACGTCCGGACCACTGGGAAACAGTGAGCTGTGTGACGTACTATCCGACGGGTTGTGCGATGGATCCGCACCGGGTAGGGTAGCTGCAGCACCCGCCAAAGTGGGCGCCTGCTGTACGATCGCGCTTCTCTTCACGGTGCTTTCGCTGTCACCGGCGGAAGGGATTGCTGATCGCTGGCGTTGATGCACGTAGTCAGCTTCCGATTGACCGACGAGAAACACTACCTTCACGCTCAATATCATACCCGCAAAGCTGCTCGCGTCGCTCTGCTCACTGTGACTAGAGTTGGATTTCGAGTGAACATTCTGAAACAGGCGAAACAGTAAGTGCACGATCAGTCGTTTCCGTACGGGCAATCATAACAGCACTGCGCGCGGGTGATACTTACATTACCTTCCGTAGCTAAAGTAGCCAAGGACTCATCTGCTTCAGCCATTTGCCACAGGTACTTTTTCAGCTCCGGACCGACGGTCCTTTTCGGGTCCAGATATTCACCATGCAATCGCTCATGTAGAGACTGGAACTGGGCATAGTTAAAGTCGCGTCCCTTGCCCCACGTTTCCCGGATCGCCTGGCGGGATTCAAAGTTGGGAGCCGCTGAACAGACCACGATCAGCAAGAACACCTTCTCACTTTCCTCCACCAGACCGGAACGTTCCTCGGTGGTACACACATTTAGCGGATCGATCAGTGTGGTGTTTTCGTACGGAAGCACATAGCCGATCGTGGCTCTCGACGTGTTCAATCCCCATCCAGCGATGGTACCTGTAGCAACAAATGCACCGTGAGAATCCGTGAGAAATAAACAAAGAACATTTACGGCACCGAACGGAACACTTGTTGAGGATAATGTTATAAAATATATTCGCCAACCACCAAACGAACCATTCCACCAACACTCCCATTGTGTGCCACGACGGACTGCTTCAACCCAATTTCAACCAACGCCGAACAGATACTGGCTCGGGTTTTCGCGCGCCAATAAAAATTAACCCCCCGAAGCTGTGGCCATCAGGAACGGACCAGCCAGCTCGATGCTCAATTGAAACGAGTGTGTGTACCCCACATTTTGCCCACAAAAATCTGCCCCACAACAAGCATCGGTCAACCGAACGGACACCGCCCCAAAGTGCAAAATCCCTGGCCTCGTCGTACACACATCATCTACTGCTCATCCCGACGTCCCTCGACCGCACCAGATGCAAAATGCTTCCCAGCCATGCACAGCCATGGTGGTAAGCAAAGAGAGAAACAATCAAGCATCCATAAAACGCGCGCGTGCACGCGCATGCTTCATCCTCTCCGGGGAAGATCCTCGCGCGCTATTCCAATTGGTGGACAGGCCGGTTTAATTACGCGCTGCTGACGAGAGTCTTGTCGAACAAACTTCCCGTTCGAAAGAATGAACAATTCATCCCGCTGACGTACTGTGCGATTGAGCTCCGTGCAGATGTTCATTTGAAACGTTTCTGCTGCGTACAGGATATTATTCCAAATTGGATTTTTCGGCCAAATTGGACACCACCGGACCCGGCCCACCCAAACCATCACTCTCAGAGGTTTCGATTAAACACAAAATCCTTGGAATCTACCAAAAACTATTACAGAAAAGATGTGTTTTAAAAATCTTTATGTCCATATCGCATAGCAATTCACCAGAGAACCATTAATTTTTTGAAGCAAGTCGTTCTGTACTCAAATTTAAGTCACTCATTTCGTTGCCTATCAGTAGGTCTTCTTTTCTATCGACACAACGATCTCAAGAGGACTAGGCCTGCTGTTTGTGGCTTTCTTTGGCTTTGTTTACTTATAGAAGAATGATAGTACAACACTGCGTACGGGAGATTTGTCCAGATGAAATTTTAGACCGTTCCTGTCATGAGAAGACCGGCGCTGATACTATAATTCACTATAATATACGACCGGGTACTCTGGCTGCTAAAAGTTACTATAATTTAAAGGTTAAGATTACTGTTGTGCTGAATAAATCTATCGAGAAAAGTCATTCGTAAGTCATCTTTAGTGAGAAATTAAATCAAATCAGGAGTCGACTTCATTCAAAAGATTCATGAATCCTCCAGTGCAGTGGCTACTTCTTGGTATAACCATTTTAATGATCATTTCGTGAGTTTAGATCTAAGATCGATTGTAAGTTTTGATTTTAAACCCCAAGTGTTGTCCAATAAAATGAGAAAAAAGAATTAATAAGAGAATTTTCCTTCTGAATAGCCGATCAACATTCATGTCTTCATCGCGAACGGCAAAGACGATACCGGATGAACAAAACGAATTTCGAGTGAACGTTTAACTGTCGTTGGCACATCGGAATCGAACGAAAAGCCAAGGAATGTTGTACGATCGGGACATTGCTAATCGAGTCCGTTCTCTCTCTTTTCTCTCTTTCTATGTCGCACTCTCTCTCTCTCTTCCTCTCTCTCTTCTCTTGCCCCAATGCGATGATCCTCCGGCATGCTGCTGCAGATGGTGACGATATCAACAGTTGGTGTGTATTGGACCAGTGTGCCCGATACAAACTAATTATCCTCCATCTGAGAAAATTGCGCCGTTCCACACCAGACCATTCTGCCCCATTTCGCCCATTCCAACGGGTCCTTCGTTTTGCCCTTTGCTGCACCATGCAATGCTTTCGATTCAATTGATCGTACTGGGAGGGCGGGAGGATCTTCGATGGCGATGGTGCACCAACCTTGGACCCGTTGTGGTGCTTGGATCGGGTCGGGTGGTTTAGAGGGGGATAAGGGGAGTGGGAGGGAGGGTTTCCTTTTTTGTTGTTTGCTACTTTCATCGCTTCAATGCCTTCATTTGACCCCACAGCACCGCATGTGTGCATCATCATCATGCACCAGGGCGCCGAACGCCCGCTCGGTGCAATATTATACGCCGCAGTTCACTGTCGTCGACGTGACGCCCGATCGGTGTTGCGCGGCCCATTCCACACTGGCATCCGAATGGCGCCTCTTTCGTTCCTTCGACTACCTATTATCCCGGTGCGGTGAAAGAAAAACGTGAAACCGCCATACGGGCGCACTACACCGCGTGCGCGCGCGCATCAAAAAATCAGTGGTGTGCAAAATGGTATCAATAAAATTAAAAAGTTTTAAATTGATTCCAATCAACGCCCGTTACCACGAAGGGAAGGGAACATATTGACCTCTGCTTCACGAGATGTCACATTGGACATGGCCAGCAACGGCACCACCTGATGATGGTGGTGGCGGCGGAGTTGGTGGCATCGATCGATGGAATCTTTTCGCACCGGAACACATGTGCGTTCCTTCGCGTTAGGGTGGTGCGTACACGCATAAATTCTAATCGCGTGCGCACACTTTTGGGGAATGCCCTCAGGCAAATTTAAACAATCTATCAAACATGCGTCCCGAAAACGTCATAACGTCGTTTCGCTCGGCGGTACGCTCTTCATTCATGCCTTGGTGGCACAGCATTAGAGATGGTTCGTGTTGCGGCAAGCGTCAATAGATTCGTTCATTGATAGACACGCGAACAGAACCGGGTGATAAATAGACGTGGTGGCCCGTGGTGCGCGGGCAAGGACCGACATCAACGCGCTCATAGAGATAGTGCACGTCCCGCGTCCCGAGCAACCCATTTCGGTCGTCAATTGGCCGATTACTAATCGGGCGTTCGCAATGATTTGAGGGAACGCAATTTTATCAACGAATTGGTTTCAAATTCATTTGTTTGATGGCACTTCCTGTGGTCACGCGCGTTACTGAAAGTCTACATCGGTACAGCCTCTAAACGAACCAATCAAACATCGTTTTGCTGGGTATTTGCTTGCTTTTTCCACAATTTGAGGCAAGTTAGGTCAAGCTATTTATAATCGTCACCGTTTAACGTGAGAAGGCCAAACGATCGGGGTAGAATTCGAAGTAGAACATTGGAAAACCGGGAATAGTCAGTAGTTATTAACATTGATTTATCTATCCAACTGTGAAAAGATCAACTGCAACTGATCATTTTACAGTGCGAAGGAACAGGTCGCATAAGTCTGGTTCAGTCTAGTTCGCACCAGGGAAGGTACGGCATTAGGTTTCGAAAGTACCAACATGTCCCAAAAGTTAGCCCATTTTCGGTGTCCAACTATATATAACTCTCCTGTGCAAACCTTCCCATGCTCATGCTAATTCGGAACAATGCTCGTATTTCGCCAATTGAATCAATTGAAATTCGTTGAATTCAATTCTCCCTTTTTTCGCTCTCCTGTTGCTGCTTCACCTGCTGCAGAACATTTTTGTGCTTCTTCGTTTTCCGATCATCTTGCTACCAGCAGAGCTCCAGGATTCCACGATCGTACCAAAGCGGAACAATGGCCGCAGCAGCAGCAACAGCGACGAACACAGTGATGATGATGACGATGAAGATGTTCCGAACCGTGATGGTGCGCTGAAGATGGGCCTCATTTGCATAATCAAAACTTGCAAATGTCGAACCGTCTAGCCAAAACATAGCACTCACCTCAATCGTGCAGCCCCTAATAGACGCGAGGGTAATGGCCGCTGGGTGCGCGTGTTTCATCGAGCCACTTGCCGAACGAAAAATCGCATACTTTCGTGCTGGGTTTTTGTTGTTATTCCCTGCCGATCAAAACCCGCGCGGACTGAGCAATGTCAATGATTTTCTCAATCAGCGTTCGAGGCCAAAGCAATATTTGCGGGCACACACAGCGCAAACGGCGGGTGCACGATCGGGTGAACCTAATTTCGGTGGGGTCCATCGGTAACAACTATTGCCAAACTGATCGTGCAGAATTTATACCTTGCCTAGCGCATATGAACTACCAAAATGAATGTTCCGTGCAAATTATAAAGATGATTCTTCTGCGAGCCATTTTAAATGTTGGTTACGATTATGTGAAAGAGAACGCTACTTACCAATGCGTCCCCGATCGTTGTTGTTCGGTATGATGCCAAAGCCCACAATGCCGATCAGGCAAAAGGCAATAATCCACAGGAAGCATTTGTTCTTGGTCGAACCACGGCTGTGTCGGTCACCTCGATCCTTTGGCGTAATATCGTACAATCGTTCGTTCTTGCGGCACGTTTCATCCAGCAGGGTGGTGCTTTCCGTATCGTTACTGGCCGAACTGTTACTGCCACCGTCGATGTCCTGAAATCGTCGGTACACATCGCCATTGTCACCGAAAACGCTTCCGCCGGTACCGATATCTACAGCTGTATCGAATCGTTCGTTCCAATCCAACTGACCGTTGCTTTGGGGGTACATGATGTCTGCAATGTATATTATCACTTCCATTAGCATGTGTGCAGTCGGTCGCGCAACAATAGTGGCAAGACCTTGGGTTTTGAATCTATCGCAGCCTCTTACCCAGCCTCTTACCTGTCGTCGCCGTCCGGTCAGTCGATATAAAGCGAAAGGACACTCCAAGACACTGCGGTGAATCTCTAGCACGAGCATCGAAGATGTAGCGAGTGACTCATATTGATCAGCGAGAGAACGCGATGTTGTTGCTAATAATTTATGTACATTTCACCATCATTGGAGGAACTAACGCTAAAGCGAGGGGTTCGAATGAAAGCAAGGAGTTACGTGTTGTGATAAGATGTGTTTACTACGTAAAACTACCCCTTTCTTCATAAATTAACAAACTTTCCCTTTAGATTTATCTTTTCTTTACATTGCTTATCACGATATTTCCATAAACTATGTTGACAAACCTCCCCCTTGCTTGCACTATTATACCATCTAAGGAGATGATGGAATGTTCTCGATGTTCGAAGCCTTTTTGGGCCGGTAATTCATTTCGGGACAAAAGAGAAACAATTTTTATGCACCTTTTCTTACAAACCCTTGCGATTAAATAGTAAATTTTACCTTTTTCCTGGTTTTAAACCTCGGTGTTTTGACCGACACTTGCGTTTGTTTTGACAGTGGCCGTAATGCTTCCACTGTCAAATAGCTGTCGAATCGGAGAAAACCCAATGAGCGGATGGACAGTGAGCTTTCGTGAAGCTCTGGGAATTATTTTTCTTTAGTCAAATCAAATTTCATAAACAATGGAATGATTTCGCTTTCAGTACACAAGTCTCTCCTTTGTAGCACCAAAACATATCCTTTTTGCGAACGAAAGCACTTTCCGTAACTTACTGTTTTGTCGAACATTGTGCAAAAAAAGAGGTTCGACACCCTTGTTTGGAAACAATCCACTGGCGTGAGTGGAATGCTCTGGGATATTCAGCGAACAATTGACAACTTGTAAAAATGAATGAAGCTTGAAAATGTTGTAAAACTTTATGTTTTATTGTTCGGCGTACTTGCATATTAAACTAAAGCCATAAAACATGAAACATTGTAGATAAAACAAATACAGAATAACACGCTGAACTTTTTTTTCTATGTCTGCTTTATTTTCAACATTGAAATATTACTTGTTTTTTTGTTGTTGTAATTATCGATTGTTTTTAAAATTTAAATTTCTATACAAGCGCTAGATAAATATACTTTTGTTGTTGTTGTTGTCAGAACCATGTGTATGAATTCAGCAGGGAAAATAGTATCCAAAAATGAAAAACCGGCCCGCATATGCCGCCGAACCCCGTTTGGCTTTACAGTCCGACCGTTGATCACCTATGAACCAAAAAACATATTAACAAAGAAAAAAACATGAGCAAACGTTCTGATTTTAGGCAATGAAACCAATGCTTGCCAAACTAAACCCCAACGGAGTAAACGAAGAAAAATATAAATGTACACATGCGGTCTTATACTGTAGTGCTGTTTGCGGACTCCGTTACGAATTCGGATAAAGCATACATCGTACAAGCTGAATCTTCCCCCATTGATGAATCAGTCGAGCGAAATTAAACTAACTTGCAACATCTGGGATGTTGCAATATCTTGTATGGATGTGCAATTTCATTTCACTGTATCTGTGTGTCTTCCGTTCAAAGGGCTGCCACAAAGTGTTTCTCTTTTTTTCTGGAAGTGCACACAAAGTACGTGGACCATTTGTAATGAAGTAATATAATTCTAACCGAAATTTTAAGAAATATCCAACAAACACGACTATGAATGGCCTCTCTCTCCCTCTCTCTTTCTTCGCGAACGATATCTCAATCACTTGCGTGTCTCGCACACACACACACCTCTCGACACTCCCGCCGACACTGACTTCAGGTCCATATATTCTCGGTTATTACTAGTGCTAAGCTTATAGGTTATCTCAGCTTGGCATGGTGCTTCTTTTGGGTCGTATGATTTCATTTGCGCAATGATTAATGATTTATCCATCATCTGTTAAACCACACACTGCGTCCTTACTAAGACATGGTATACTAACACGAACCAAGATGCCTTATGCTCAGAATCCGCAAGAGTAGGAAGTATCAGCACAATTGTTCGATCGAAAGTGTGTGTCTCTTACCGGATCGGAATCCCAACGATTGCGTATCTGTATCGCAACGTTCAATTCAAAACACAAAATCTTATAGTGCGGGTTCGTTTTTATGAGTGAAGTTACCGGAAGCTAGTCCATTTCATGATGCTAACTAATGTAAGTTCAAAAAGTACAGTGAAAATTATAAAATAAATAAAACAAAGTTATACAATTATAAACATTATTTCATCGCAAAAGAAACAAAAAACAACCAAACAAACCGTGTCCGTTAACGGGACAAATAATTGAAAGATTTGCAATTTTTGCACTGTACACGCACGCATAAACAACAGAGATGGATGGATTAAAAGAGTTTGAATTTAAAGATAGCGTGACCATCGGCTTGCCTTCTATAAGCGCACAACACTTCCTTCGAAGGGTTTTTGTGCTCTTCAAAACTCATCCCAATATGGTTCGGCTTTTCACCTGCACTAAATCGTATCCTGTGTTACGGTTTTCCATTCCCTTATTACAAAGATAGCTATATTTAGTTCATGTGTCCGGTTTCTTGTTGTGGCATGAATTTCCTATATCCGAATTTCGGTTCCCATAGTTTGCGAGCTGTATGTGTAATTCTATATGCTTCTCTGTAACGTTATCAAGTAGTGCTGGCTCTCTATAATTTGCTTTCGACGAATTTCAAAATCATTCTCTATCTGCCATTTTGTTTTGGTGATCACACATAATAATTTTTTTACGTTTTTGTTTTACAGCATTGCCAGGCTCGTGTGCATGGCTTTGTTTTTACACACACGCACGCACGCAAACACACCTGCAGGCGAGGCCGACACATTATTCCATTTTGCTCCGTGGTATCCTGCTGCTGCTCCCCTCTCGTCCCACTGCCTCTCTTAGCTACTCTTCCTATAAATTATTTCCTTTACAGTCGTGCGGAACCATTCCGAATGTTTTGCCATCATCTCATCCCTTACACCTTATTCAATGGATTAAGAGGACAAATAGATAATGTTGGTTTTTGTTTGTGTGACTACTGTTACTACGGCTGCTGTTGCTGCTTCCGTTTTTTTTTATGCTGCACCCCTTGCTGGCTCATGCTTGCTAAATAACTTATATCATTTTACCAACCAAACAACACTACCTAGAGTCGGGCACGTGGTGCTGCTGTCTCGAGGACACCGACGTGGAAGTGTTTGACGAAGAGTTTGCTTGCTTCAGTTCGCGGGCTTTGGCCGCATTATTGCCAACACCACCACCACCACCACCGGACGGTGGAGTTTGGCGGGACGCTCTGCGCTCAACCGGGCCACCGACACCTCCGCCTCCTCCGGTGCCCGACTTAGTCGAGCTACCACTTTTCGCTTTGCCGGATCCACCATGCCCGCCACGATGGCCCAACGGATGCTGCTGGGCCGACGGATGCATCATGTTCGGTGTATCGTCATTCGTGCCCCCGTTGGCGGAATCGGCACCCAGCTTGAAACTATCACAATTTCCATCCTCCTTGCCGTAGTTACTGTCCGTAGCACCAACGTTGCCGCTACCATCCTGCAGCAGCTCACCCGTCTCGGCACCGTCGTCCGATGCTGGCCTTTTTACACTACTGTTAACGGTACTGCACGTACTACCACCAACGCCTAAATTCATTGAACTCAACTCATCGGACAGCTCCTCGTCGGCGCATTTGTTAAACGGCTGCACGTTTGCGATGGTTGATAACATTAAAGCTTGAACAAATTGGGATCTGTAATGTAAGAGTCGGTTAGATTGATGCACGCACCACATTCTTGACGTTCCTGGGTTTACCTGTCCGCTCTATCACGTCCCAGCTGTGTTTGCTCGGCATCGTCCATGGTAGGCACCATGAACCGGGTCATCAGAAACTGCGACTGTTGCGCACTGGAACCGGCGCCGGAGGCACTTCCGACCGAACCCGGTACATTGCACACTCCCACCCCGGTGGACACCATTGGCAACGAGGAGGATGCTGCGATCGGTCCATCGCGGCCACCGGCGTTCAGTGTGATGATTGTATGGTTCGGATTGGCTTGTGTCGCACCGATCGCATTGTTGTTGACACCGGTTGCGTTCGGGGCGGAGGACACGACGGCCGGTTGCTGCTGTCGTCTTGGTAGTCGTTCCAACTGTTGACGAGCGGCCTTGGAACCAATAAAGAAGAAACAAACATGTAAAGTTTTACGAATACGTGGACGGAACACTACTGCACCAGGGGAGAGGCTGTTTTCAGGTTAAGTTCCCAATTCATTCGTTTTATAGCTCATACGTTCCAAACGCTAATGCATCGCTAACCGAGGAGACTAAACGTTAATGGCTGATACCTGTCGAAAATCAGGTCCCGTCAATAACATATTTGAACCGAACCGAACCGAACTGTTGTTGACGAAACCTAGCAACGCAAAATCCAGCCTAAGGCAAAATAATGCACGACATCCTACATACAATAATGTTCTAAATTTAGGTGTAGCAGCAAAAACCCACCGAAAAATTCCGTTAGCCAATTGTTCGTGCTACCGCGAACGCGAATGTTTTAGCAACAATAAATCGATGAAGATGAGCGATGATGAAGAGAGTTCCGTTTCGGAACGAAGCGTAAAATTTTAGACACTACGAGAAGGTAATTGAAATTATGTGGGCGCGGAAACAAGCATTTATCAATAACGCAACTTTGGATCGGTTGTGAGATAGTAAGAGTATCCAAAAACAACATATAATTAGACAGACAAATTACCATGGTCAATAAACTGGCATACAAAATGAGGAACGTGTAACAGAAAAAGGTGACTTCGAGAAGCATGGCCCATGGATGGCGCCAAAGGTGCACTATGATTGTTTCGTACATTGTTCCGATTGCATCGACTGCATCACTGTTTTGATACGGGAACGGTGGTACGAATACGCGCACAAGCATCAACATAAACATACAGACAGCTAAACAGGATACAGATAAACGCGAGCACGGCTCTTTGATTATCGATGTTACTGCCGTCAGACGGACACGGTGGTGGAACTTCCCAGTGCTGGGGCGCTTCTTGCCAGAAAACATACAATGATGCGAAGGGAGTTTGGTTGATGAAAACAAATGTTGTTTGTGTATGTGTGTGTGTGTGCGGACAACACACTACTACTATTGCTATAGATGGTTGTAGTAGTAGCAGTAGCTGCAGTAGTAGTATTGATGATGAATAAAAAAAAGTACACTATTTATGAGATGCAACGACAGAATTTGCCCTTAACAATCTACCAAAAACGCAATCGGAGGAATTGCAGGAAGGTGTGCGCCTGGAACAACACTGCGACGTGCTCGACTGCTGCTACCGCCAACGGAATGCATCGGGGAATGCGCTTGCAAAAGCCCAAAGGAAGGAACCAGCGTGGCTTTGTATTGTAGAAGAAACGTCGCCCAAAGCGTGCTCCCACACGAATGATTTGGTTCTGGCTTTTCGTCTGCGACTGTCACCGAACGGTTGGAAGGAGCGCGAGGATGATGCTCTATTTTGAATTTGGCTGCTTCTATCACCGTGACGACCCGAAGACACTTTCGCAACGTTTCTGCGTTTGTCGCACAACTTAAACTGCACTACGGTGTTAAGACTACTACGAAATTCCAACACGATTTGTGGTAGGCGGTGGAAAACAAAACCACCGCTGGAAGGAGGTTTTTCAAAGCCAACTTTAAGCGCGATTGTTTGAAACGATGGAACGCAAATGCTGCTGATCCAAACAAAGCAAATTCATCGTGCCACACAGCTTTTCGTTTCGTTTATGGTAAGGACGAGGGAAATACTACCGAAACGTTTTCGCGCTCGGGTCGTGTTGGCGAGTTTCTCAGTAGCTAAATGCATCGCAAACCCCTACCGCATACACCCACCACCGTCCTTACAGTATAGCCGTCAGATGATGAGTTGGCGAAGGTACGCTCGGTATCCGTACAGTGACGGTACCAGCCAACCAATACACCTCCAACTACCGTGTGTTGTGTAATTTTCGGTGCGCGAATTCGTCCCACATTCGGTCACTTCGGCGCAGTTAGTTTAAATTTAATACACAAACGCTTTTCCTTAATCTTCAGCGGCAGAACGGGCAGCAAGAAAATTGACGGAAAGAAGCTTAGTTAGCCGCGCCTCGGAACACAAAAAAGGGAGGATACATAAATTTTCAGCATACTTGCAAAGCATTCTGCAGCAAAATATTAGAAAGCCCAATGACGAGATCTCATTCAAAATCAGCTGAGCTTGTTTACAATGTTGGTAGTAAATGTGCGTCTGCTTCTACCTAAACTTGTCCTACGGGGGAAACGCTAGCACACTTACGGTGACTTGCTGTCGCTCGAGCTGAATTTGCATTTGTAGTTGCTGCAGCTGCGATGGTTGCGGTGCGCCTCCACGGCGAACATTGGACAGCTGCTGCAATAGTTCTGCTATCGGGTCAACCGACTCTCTGCCCGACGGGGACAGTGTGGATAAACCGCCACCGGACGAACTGAAGTGCATATTGGAACGCCTGGATCGTGGCCCACCAAGCGCGCGGCCCGAGTGGGGTATTCTTCTAACACCTCCATGCCGGATCGCTGACGGTTCATCGTGCACGGCAGAAAGATCAATCTTTAGTTAAGGAAATAATAGCGACATAGTTATATCCGTTGCGGCTGTAAGAAATGATTAATTATAAGAGACTTTCGATCATATCTTCTGATCTGTAATGAACTATTGCATTTGGCCCAACTATTGAAAAGGCTCAATTTAAACTTCCGCACTTAATCATTGTGACTGGTACGCATCCTTCGAACCGCATTATGTTTCAGAGTTCAAAAAATCTACTGTGGTTGATAAATGACTTCAACATATCTATTCTACAGTATGAAATATGTTTAAAGATAGTCAAACATTTAGGTAATAGAGTGTATAGAGTATAGAGAACTCCCTATGCAAAAAGCCTGATTCACTAGAAAATTCCAATATAATTAGCATTGTCTATCCCTATGCAAATAGGGATTGTCCCCATTGTCTATCTATGATTATCCAATTTAGCCGCAATTTACTCATATTACAAAATACAAAGCCCTATTCCAACAAAACTAATCCACGGCCCATCTAAGCTGTCAGCAGACAGCATCTAGGCTGCAAATACCCCAGCAGAGTAAAGTATTCAAGTACTACATCTCTATCCTTTAAGTTATATTATTCCCTACCAAAGCAAATGATCGTAAGTCTCAAAAATGCTGTCAAACCAGCTGTCAAACTATAAATCAATTTGAAAAGGATATCAGAAACGAGATGAGATCCCGAGAACCGCTCCGATGCTCCAGACTCAGGTGCCGTGCAAAATCATCCGTCACAAAGTTAGGCTCTCCACCGGGCAGTGCGGCACAGACCGGACATACCACCTCCAGTCCGGTATCGGTGTGTTCCGCACTGACATGCTCCAGCAGTGCCGAGTCGCTCAGCCCCATGCGCTTGCAGTACGGGCAGGTGAAGGACTGTGGCTGGTCGGCCGGCAGCACTTCACCTCCATAGTACAGCTCGAAATCGGATTGCGTTAGTATGCACTGCATCGGGTGGTCGGTCGAGTGGCGGGTTGTAGTCGCACCCTCTTCATAGCAGGTCGCGCACAGATCGTAATCATAGCAGATCAGACACTTGTATCGCCTTCCACGGAAGTTACTTTTCAAGCACGAATCACAGCTGACCCCTAAAAGACGGAAATTGACATAGGGATAGAGGAGAAAATTAATTAATTTCATATGCACTTTGTACATTTGCCCTTCGCTTGATGAAGACGACCGGCGGTTGAAGATGGAAGGGTTGTTTGTTGCCATTCGGGTTTGCTGTTCGTATGTAAACGGGGGAACACCCGATGGTTCCTTTTCGAACCGATCGATCTCGGATGGGTTATCCGTGGTGTTTATTTTACACAGCACGCCAACCATCGCGACAGTGAGAGGCGTTTGTGCTGGGAGATAAACATTGAGTCAGCCAGATAGCCACACACATGCCTTCAATTGGCGATGGACACACATCAGCCGCAGTACAGCGACGTGTGTGTACAGGAAAAAATCTGCTATATTTAGCACAAAGAACGCTCTTACACGCTCATTGCTCTAGAAGAGTAGGCGAGTACTAACTCGATGTGTGTCGTCATGTATTCCAACACAGTTCCTCCACTGCAATGGTCATGAAGCGGTCGTCTATCCAGGTCATTACAGTAAAACTGCACCAGGCTGCCTGCTGTTCCGGTTGTCAGTGCGTAGTAATAGAGATCTCGACCTAGCGATCGCCGAACTGCCGGGATCTGTACTACAATGACATTCCGCAATAACGTCGCCATTTCCTGACCACCTTCACACTTGTCCGATATCCGATTAATGGGCACCATTTGGCTTTGGGCAAAAACAAATAGAAACCATCGTGTCACACCAATCAGGCTTCCGTCGCCTGCCTTGATCATAGAACGGCACAATATGTTTTCGGAAGCATGCGTGTGTGCGTTTGTGTGTGTTTTTAATTTCCCCTTTCACACTCCATGCTCACCGGGAATTTGCCCGTCAACGTACGGCAACGGATGGCAACAAATTTCCAACATCTTTGCGATTGACTTTTTTCTCTCTCGCCCAAGCACCCTTTTATTTTTGCTTTGGGAGATTGATCTTTAATTCATTTTATTACCTTCATGGCGACTCATTATTTTTCACTCCCTAGGCCCCGGCACCAAAAGAGCACACACTACTTCGGCAACAGCAGCAGAAACACAGGCAGCAGACGAAACGCACGCACACACCACAATGAAGGCGAACCAATGCAATTCCTCACTGTCGCGCGCGCACACACTAGCGAACAATTTTCACTACTCACTTGCTACTTGCTAGCTAACCACCGTGCGGGCACCAACACCTCGGCCTACTCGACCCTTTTTGCAGGTGGAACTGCACGCCACCCTACCCGGGGGGTTCTGTTCACTGTTGTCACGATAAACCGCCCCAAAACAACACGGACACGATTCACTTCTCAGGGTGCTCGCTGCTGCTGCTACTGCTTCCTTCGCCGTGACAGCGACAATATGATCGATAGTGGAGCGGATTACCACCCCTCGACCTTCCGATCCGTGAAACAGAGGGAATTCCTATTGAATCGGGAATTGCACGTTCGCCCCACCCCCGTTGGTGCACCCGTCTGGTTGGGCACCTGCGACACACCGTGTGACACAATTTTCAGCCCGAATAATGCACAATTTGTTCGCTTTTTTTCTATGTGTGTGCTTCAGCGGTAAACACACATACACGATGTACGGGACACACACTCACGCGCAATACTAATATGCACGGTTCACACACACGCACACGCACATACACAACACGCACCACACACACGCTCGCACTCGCACACCTAAATAGCACAGCGCGCAATGGGGACTGCTGAGGAAAAACTATTCACATAATCGTTTCGGTAGGAAATATGTTTTCCCCCACTGTGTCGGCGTGACCCACCCCAACACCACACAATCGCTATTGGTTTCGTTATTATGCAGCAACGCAATGCATCCACAGCTATCCAGCAAGGTAGCACAAATTTGGTTGCTTTTCCCTGTTTAATGTCGATTCGGAAAACTGACGACACACTGGAACAACGATGGGCACAATGGCATTGGAGTTAGCTTTTTTTCCCCCTACTTGCCACTTTTGGGACGAAATTGGAGAGCGACGTTTTCACCTCTTTTTTCTTTCGCCTTTCACACTAGCGAGGATGGTTACACGGTATGGCGATTCTATCGGATTCCGTTTCCGGATCGCGAGTTTCAAACACGGCACGGGGAAAACGGCTAGAACGGAAAATCTTGCACAGTTTCTTCTTCTGGACGAGAAATCATTCCCTTTGCCCGTGATGACTCTCTGCTTTGGCTTAAAACTCGCACCTCGATTCCGATGTTCGACACTGCATCTGCACAATCTGACAGTTTGACAGCTGCCAATAGCTGGGCATGCGGAGTCAAATAGAAACGTTTTTCGGTAACACTCCGCGACAAATTAGCTTATATGACTTCTTCTATATTACAGAACTATTTGTACAATGTCTGTTCTTCACACGATGTACAAGGAAAACTACGAGAAGCGTGTGAATTGTGTAATTTCATTTTCCTTCCTGTGGATGTCCTACCCCCTGCCAGGAAATGTCAAACTGATCATAAATTCACCACCACCGCCAGCCAAGTTCTTTCTCAACCTTGATTTAAATTCAACGGTTGTTGTTATGTTGACCTGCTGGTGAGAATTTTGTAGAAAATTATGTTTTTCCATTGAATCGAATTGTGATAATAATGGGCGTAAAAGATCTGTGGAATCTTCTGACTCCTCACATGGAACGAAAGCCGTTGTTCGAATTGAGTAATAAAGTGGTTGCTATCGATCTTTCCGGCTGGGTGTGCGAAAGTTTGAACGTTGTCGATTACTTTGTGCATCCGCGGTTTTACCTCAGGTATGTTTTCCTAATTTTACCCTGTAAAATTCCGAATTGGTTATTTAATTGCCCCTTCGTTTTGTAGAAATTTATTCTTTCGCACCTGTTATCTACTTCAAACTGGAATCGTACCCGTGTTTGTGCTGGAAGGTACGGCCCCAGCATTAAAGTATGGAGTGATCGTGAAGCGCAATCAGATGCAGTTTCGTGGCGCACGACCAAAAAAGATTGCTAACTGTGATAAAGCGACCTCGTCCAATATAGCAGAAAAGGCTGGTAAACCGGCGGAACAAAAGCGGAACCGGTTCCATTATGTCCTGAAGCAATGTGAGGAACTGTTAAACGCCATGGGTCTGATATGCGTACAAGCCCCAGGAGAAGCGGAAGCTCTCTGTGCCTATCTGAACCAGGACAATCTCATCTATGGTGTTATTAGCCAGGATTCTGATTGCTTCGCATACGGTGCCGTACGAGTGTTTCGCAACTTTTGTGCCTCACAAAGCGGTGGTTCGGTTGATGTTTACGATTTGAAACGCATCGATACCAGCGTCCTTCAATTGGGACAGGAAAAGATCGTTGCTATGGCACTGCTGTCCGGGTGCGACTACTGTCCGGCGGGTGTTTTGGGTGTGGGCAGAGAAATGGTTACACGATTCATAGGTTGCTACGATAATGGTGAAATTTTGCCCAAAATGCGCTCCTGGCGTAAAACAGCCGATCGGTTGACGGAACTGGAGATTCGAGCAGAGGATAAAAATATTTGCTCCGATTGTGGACATTTTGGGAAGCAGCTGCAGCATCGTAAGGCCGGTTGTTCGGATTGTAGGACAAAGCCGGGATGTAATGAGCTGCGCTGGAAGCAACAACGATGTAACATTAAAAATGAGCTGGATATTAAACGGAAAGCGCTGAAAGATCCGGACTTTCCGCATGAACCGATTATAGACGAGTTTCTGACGAAACCGTGCGAATTGCCGGTACTGGATTTGTCATGGCGGCAGCCAAATTTGGTTAAATTCATTGTAAGTATCTCAATGCAGCGGGCTGCAAGTTGGTAGTAGGTATAATCGAACAATTGCTTGATTACAGAAAAGTATGTCCACCTATCTGCAATGGAATGAGCTGTACTGCTTCCAAAAGTTACTGCCACTGTTCACACGCTGGCAGGTGTACGTGACAAAGCATCCGACGGTTAAACGTTCCAGCGTATTCCTCGAACCGGATCACATTAAGAAGAAACGATCTCCAAAAGGTATCGCCAGCTATGAGATTGTTTGGAAGGATGCAAAAAACATGTTCAGCGGACTAATTCCACAGGAACAGATTGATTCGTATTTAGCTGAGGCTGGCAATACGTTGGAATCCTTATGGAGCACAATCGAACCGCATGATCTGGTGCAGGATACATATCCGGAACTAGTTGAAGCGTTTCTCGCAAGCAAAACAAAGGGCAGAAAGAAAAAAGGAGCTTCTACAGTTGATGGACAAG
This sequence comes from Anopheles moucheti, assembly GCF_943734755.1. Lineage (NCBI taxonomy): Eukaryota > Metazoa > Arthropoda > Insecta > Diptera > Culicidae > Anopheles > Anopheles moucheti. The sequence goes on from NC_069140.1 coordinate 31,340,401, forward strand.
ACAAACCCAAGAAAAAAGCACCCACAAAGAAAGCCAAAGCACAAGTTCCTTTAAAGGATTTCCTTGCAAAACCAAAAGGCAAAAATAAAACAACGGAAACGAAGGAACTAACCAGCGGAAGCGATCGGGAAAATCGACCAAATTTCCTGAATCTATCATCCGAGGACGAGTTCGATTCGGTCGACCATTTTCTTAACTTTACCGCTGAACTGGAAGCGATCGCAGAAGATCGTACCGCAAACGATACCTTCAATTCGTCTGCTTTAATCGACCGTTTGTGCCGTCCAAACTATCTGCAGCAAGCACTCGAAGAATACATGCAAATCATCGAAACGGAAAAAAGGAGCAAAGCGTTACAGAAACTATTGTCCCAAAGTGTTGCTATATTGCCTACGATGGAGCCATCCATGAAACCGACGGATGATCATAGCAACGTCCAACATCGGATTGTTCTGAAACGAGACATACTAAACGCATCAATTGGTGGTGTTTTTTGTGTACCACTGAACCAATCCGTAGGACAGTCGGTAACGAGTAAAAAGAAGCGTATGAGCTTCTTTTTTGAACCAATAGACATTCCACCACCGGAGCAACCAGAGGGAGACAATGAACCGGAAGAAATGGATATGTTCGAGTGTACTCTAATGCTTAAGGATCAAATTGTGGTTGAGCCTTGTGAAGACAACGATGATATCAACCAGACGATCATTTACGATATCGATTTTTAGTACTGCTTATTTGGCGTTAGATTATTTTATATTTATGTTTCATTGTTTTATGCAATAAATACACACACACCTACTTGGGATCATGCGGTAACTTAAAGCCAACCATATCCGCTGTTTCGCGGATGCTTCGTTCACCCTTACCGCGATAGCTTTCGTTTAACTCCTTCAGCTTGCGTAAGCTTTCCAAATAGCAGCGATACGTTTCCGCAGTAAATTGCAGTTCCTCCTTCGCACGACAGTGTTGCTGCTCTGTCGTTTCGAAACGCCGATACTGGTCCGTGATGTACTGGGTGGCCAGTGAGTATGCACCGGCACGTTCACCGGAACGAATGGCTTTCAGTTCCGATAAAAGTTGCTTCAGCGTTCTACTGCTACTTGCTGCGCGGATAGCGGTTGCCATGATGATTTTGATGCTTACGCAAATTGAAGACTTGCCACAGCCTGGCTCGATATGAGCTCTAGATCTCCCGGGTCGTACGAAGGTTCGTCAGTACAATCCCAATCGGTTTGCGTGTTTAGCGCACTGTCACGAAGATAGTGTAGTGAGGTATCGTTGAATATGTCCGTAAAGCGAAAGCTGTTTCGAAGGGGAACTTCCCGATACAGATGTGCCGCTCGTAGAATGTAACCCGCGTTGAGTCGCAGCAAGCGATCGGGGTTATTATTCACCACTGTGCTGAAGCTGTTACAAATAAGGACAACGTTCGCCAAAAGGCGTGGATCCCAATTCTTCCACAGCAAATTGTTGACGATCTGCTTCGGACAATGTGGCAGGAAAAATAGTGTCTTGTGGTCGGCAATGTATTTGCCTTCCAGATTCTCGTGCAGTACTATCTCCTCAAGAGCGCGCAACGTTTCCAACTCTGATCGGCTAAACACTGGATCAAAAAATTGAGCCCTGACGTCGAGATTCGTCTGTTGTCGCAAACACCGAATAAACGCTAGTTGATACCGGGCGGTGATACAGTCGTGAAAATTACCTAACCCGAGACAAACGATGGTCTCCACACCGGTCAGTACCGGTTGGATAGTTTCCAAACACTCCCGGAAAAACTCGGACTGAGAAATATCCGACTCGGCCGTCTGCAGTTGTTTGCTGAAAAATGTGTTCAATTTATATAATCACACAAGCTATACGTCAACTCTCAAAAATAAACAACCATCGGTGAGGTGAGGTACGGATACGCACATTATTGTTTCCCGGCAGAATTGTTTCGAGCGTTCTGGATCGGTTGGATGATGCAACAGTGTTTGGGGCTTATTTCGTACTTTCGTACGATGCTTTCCTTTTTTCGTTACAACTAATTTAAAGTCCAATTCTTTCGCAACGGCGTCTACTTCGCTCATCGCATTGTTTACTTTTACATTGGAAGCGTGTGTTTTGAAGTGTGCACCTCAAGCAACGTTCACTGGACATGACCGAAGACGGCTGACAACAGAGATTTGGGTGAAAAATGCATAAAACACTATGAAAATGTTTTCTAACTCAAAAATACATATAATTTTATCAATCGATGGAAACTTCAGTGCGACAAAACTATCCTTTCTACAGTGATGTACAAAAATCATCATCACGGATGCGTATACCAGTCCAAGCATAATCCCTCCCAGAATGCACCGTTGAACCAACTGTTGATTTGCTGCATTATCGCTTTTCGTGGGGGCGCAACCCCAAGCATCAATATGCATTATCTATTGCCGGGGAATGTCGAAAGCATAAACAGAACCACGTTTCGTTTCAGTTGTTACGATTGATCTTTTCTTCTTTATTGGATGTTTAGTTTTCATGCATGATTTTTGATGTTTCCAGAAAGCTGTAAAATCTTGCAAGGACAGAAGATTATCGTGTTGGTTTTTCTCCACCTTCCAAAAACAGTCTGATGCCAATAATGCTGGTTATCCTTTTACCACACACGCAACTGCCTGCTGATGTTCTCTATGCGCGTGTTGCTCCCTCTGCTGTTGGTACCGTGCTACCGAAAAGTTGATAACGTAACTGCAAACTTTACGTGAGTATTGGTAAGTTACACACACAATTGTAAATGATTGTAGATAGCGATTTGCACCGATCTTTCGTCCGTATTTTGTTTGTTGGAAATATCGCAAAAATAGTACTTTTTCCCTGTGTGGGGCCGTAATTAAATGCTGACGGTAATTTTAAAAGTCTCAACCTGTCTCTCTTGCATCACTATCTCCATTGTTCTAACCTTACAATACGCCACGAAAAAATCCCGCACGCTGCGCTCAGTATAAATAACGCTACCGTTTAGTCATAAGTCTTCTTCTACAGGATGCTGTGTATCTCGCGGGGTGTCAATGAAAGCTTAAATCAAATTGAACAGAAAATATATAAACGATGCTGATCTGCCTGAACAAAACGTACACACACGCTCTTCTACGCGCACTTAGAACTTTTCTTCCTCCAAACCGTGCTTGAAGCAGAGCAGAATAGGCACGGAATCGCCATCGATATCACGGTACTCCAGCATGGCGATCAGACCTTCGCAGTCCATCGATTCACCGGTGAAGAACTGCAGGTCCTTGAACCGACCTAGCAGATCCTTCATCACTTTATTGATATTCGTTTTGAAGACTTCCACCTCGCCGGGGGATTTCTCCTCAAGCCGAGAGACAAGCCTGTTGGAGAGACAGTCAAATATTTGGTATCAGCCTCGTTTTATGGACACTAATCGAATAAAGATGGCGGGGACGCGCCTTGCAACTTGGGGACAATCCGCACATTACACTTACTTCTTCATGTAGTCCTTCAGGTAGGTGGTGAACTGCTTCTTATCCGAAAATCCGGTTTCAACCAGACGATGGTTCAAGACGATATCCACACCAGTTTCGGTGGCCGATTCGGTTCCTTCATCGGCCTCCTCAGCGGACGGGTTGGCTCCATCCAGCTGCACATCGCCCATGGTGCGGGAGACGTGCTTTCCGTACACCTCGTACATGACATCGTCCACCAACTTCACCTTGTACGTGTCGGAGAACATTTCGTCCCCTGGAAATGGCAATGGACATAGGAAAACACATTAGTATTTTCGACATAAGCTGAGTCATCCACTGGAGCGAAAAAAAGTGCCGAGAACGATGACCCCTAACCTCAAAATCGATTCGTATCCTTTTGTTTACGTTTTCGATACTTGTTCAGGGGACGCACTGAGGACAGCACACATGAGACGAGATAAACATATGTGCAGTTACAATATTGTCGCCCTCATTTAATTTTCACGCCATCTCAACGCAAGCATTACTGCCTAGCAACATACAACTGGAATTCTTTTACCAACTATGGACTTAACACGTACGCACATACGCCATTGCTGTCACACAGGGCATCGCCTTCGCGCAACAACACAAGCGGCTTCTGGTGACCACTTTTGCGGCCTGTTTTACTCGGTAAAATCACTTAATTTCATCGATACTCCATTCTTGTAACATGCGCTAGGACTTGCTCTATAACTTACCAGTGAATACATCCTTCCAGATTTTCATTTTTGTTGGAAGATGGAGAAAACTTTAGTCCAACTAATAAAAACTACGATGCGTCCACCTGAAGAGCCTCACCGGAAAGAAAGATCTGAAGTTCGTGACGTTGCGATGTAGACGCACGGACCCATATCCGGCGCTGTGTACTGTGGGCTGTCACCATCATGATTATGGCAATGGGAATTTTCAAAAATTATAACAAAGCTGGCAAAAGCCAGAAAACAATCATCAACATGATGATTACATTAGCAAATAGTGGAAGATATTTATTTATAAAATACTATAGGCTATTTCACTCGCAGCAGTAGCTAGTTTGTGAAAAATGTAGGCCATTATTTGTACCATTTTATAAAATATTAAAAATATCATCGACGCAACACCCTGTTCCATTATCAATCGTTTGTTGACAATAACACAGTGGTCGACTACCTTCCAACCAGTTTTGTAATTTATTTTAAATCAGTAAATACGATAATTTGTATCTACTACATTTATAAAAACAAACCTGTCTCCAAGAAATAAACAGGGGTAAACAGGCGAATGCATTATGGAGCACCATTGTTTTTTCTCTGACATTGTCAATGATTTCATCCAAAAGTTTCCCAATTTTTGACCGCACCGTAACTACTATGCGCTGTCATTAGTGGCCACACATACAAAACATTGCCAACAGTTTCTGCACAACTTCTGATTCTGAATATATGCATGTTTCGCATATATTGTCGGTATTGATAGTGAAACGAGTGCAGAACTGCTATCAACACAATCCAAGAGTTGCAATGGTATCGCTAGGCGTACAATCCAATTACGAACAGTAACCGCAAACGTAGCTGGACGAGCTCAACAGTCTCGCAGTGAAACGAGGGGCTTTACTCATTATCCCCCAACTGCCTTAATCAATCTTCAAGCCTATTTCTTGATCCCATCAAACACCATAAGTGAGATTTCAGCGTGGTTCGCTAAAAAGACTCCTATACCGGTACCGGTAGTGATCATCCATTCATCGCCCTACACACTGAACCAATGTCACATCATCCTTAGAAGCCAAGCTTCGAGATGTCCTCGCCTGATATGCTACTCCCGAACGAACCGATTCTGCCGGTAGACGAAAACATAGCAACGGAATGGCAACCCATCACACTGACGCTGGTAGAATATCCTAAAGGTGAGCATATTGGTCAATGGCATGTTTGTTTCCAACCTCTAATGCGAAGGTTTGGTTTTCCTCAGGTGATCTTATCGGAAAGCTGCTAGCATGGATAAGCCTAGCGCCACTTGGTATCGGTGCTGGATTCGTGGCATTAATACTGTTCCGACGAGATCTGCACACCATCGTGTTCTTTCTAGGGACGCTAGTGAATGAGTGTTTCAACATCCTGCTAAAGCACTGGATAAAAGAACCGCGACCGTTGTCACGGGCCCAAATTTGGACTGAGTATGGCATGCCTTCATCGCACTCACAGTTTATGTGCTTTTTTGCCACCTACGTACTGCTGTTCATCTTTATAAGGTATGTACATTTGATGATTGAACTAGTAGGTCATTCGATTAACCTCCCCCGGTACCGGTGTTTTCGTCGTTCTTCTCTACAGACTGCATCACATAAACAATAATAATAGCGCAAGGTTCGAGCGGCTCGTACGATTGCTCGTGCTTGCCATTTGCTGGACGGCAGCATTTCTCGTCTGCTTCGGTAGGATCTATTTACTGTACCATACACTTTCCCAAGTGCTAATTGGTGCCCTTGTCGGTACGGTGATGGGAGCGCTATGGTTTCTGTTAACCCACTTCGTCCTCACACCCTACTTTCCCATGGTGGTGCTGTGGCGTGTGTCCGAATTGTTTCTACTGCGAGATACCACCCTCATACCGAACATTCTCTGGTTCGAGTACACCGTTACGCGTCACGAAGCGCGGGCCCGATCGCGGAAGCTGGTGAGCATGAAATCTCAGTGACGTTTTTGGTCACCCTGACGACGATACTCGTACATCAAATAGCATCAATAGCAGCGCTGCGTTCTTTGCACACTTACACCATCTTCAAACCCTAACCACCTAAAACGAGGATACGAAAAGCAAAGGATTAGCGAAGCAAAGCAGCAATATGAGTAGGATAGCTGTAACGGGGTAGATTTTGTGCATGTTTGAGCCATCAAAGACACAACTGGAACGGATACAATATGGACCCCAACAATAACACACATTGGACAGCCTTGTGTCATGATACCACAAATCCATCTTCGGATCTGCTTAGGTAGTAAGAACATTAATACTTAGCTTGAATTAGAAATTCAACACCGATTTCCGATGCAAAAATTACCGTAGCGTAAAGAGCGGGTTTGTTTTGCCTTCGTATGGCGAACTAATGGATAGCATTAAAAGGTAGTGCAGCATTAAAGCAAAAACAAAATAACAAACTGGTAGCATGCTGAACAGTACGGAACGCACGAAAGCACTCCTCAAGCAACTGGGCGTTGCATTCATGAAGCATTAGTAAAAATCAAACGATTAAAGGAGCTTTCACACTTCGGTGCGACACCAGTTGCACGTGCACGTGCACCAGACACATACACACACTGCAAGAATATAATGTGATGATACACCGTTTGAGAAAACACTAGAAAACGAAACAAAAACAACATTGAACACTGGAAGTGATCGATTTTTTTCGATTCCTACGCACGGAAAGGAAAAATAAATAACAAAACGAGCTGAAGCGAAATAAGTTTAGCAGCTCGTGCGAATAATTGCTTGCAAATTCTCTATATAAATCTCTCGAATTTTGCGAAACAAAGACTTATTTGGAATCTTCTGAAAATGTCCACAACTTAAGCAATCTTGGAAGAACAGTGAAATTTGACCACGAATATGAGAAAACATTCCGCAGAGAAGAATGCGCGTGCTCCAAGGATTTCGTGGTTTCGCCGTGGGAAAGACGCCGGATAACCCAGCTCGGTGGAAATCTGTATCCCCCTGACAGGTCTCTCTCGAATAATGCTCTCGATTTTAAACACATTTTGCTTTGTTTATTTCACATATGTAACTGAAAGGATAAATACGGGGAAGGTCTTACGAGTTCTCAACAACGTTGAAATATATTGCCAACCGAAAAAGCTAGGAGATAATGGGATATCATTCGATCTTTGACATGCGTGATACTCTGTTGCTTCAAGAATTCCTGCATTCAATGGCATTACTCCGCAAAAGGATCAAGCTTACTGTCGTACTCCTCTTCAAATGGGTTTCTGGCAGCGGAACGATCCGTTTGTGATTTTACCTGCGTCGGGACATTTCCTTCGTCGAAAGGGTTTTTGGTATTGTCATATTCTGCGTCATCCTCATCGAAAGGATTGCGTGCCGTGGTGGCGATCGGTATTTTAGCGATATCTTTCGCACTGGTAGCGGTTTTCGCGGAGGAAATGTTCGATTTTTCAAATGGATTAAGCGTTCGGTTCAGTTCGGCACCGGTTGGTGGTCTCGGACTGCCGTATGGTGATTGCATCTTCGGACTGCGGTCATCTCGAAGTTTCATCTGCTGTTGCGCGATGGTTGTCGCCTGTTGACGCTGTCTGATGCGCTCTTGTTCCATCAAACGGAGGCGCATTTCGTTTTCGTGCGATTCGATTCGTATCTGAGCCGATCGCCCTTCGTCCTGGCGGAGTCTCGCTTCGCTGGTGTATGGTGCCGGCGTTTGGGAAATAACACGCGGTTCGTACGACGCAACAGGACTAGCCTTTGCACGTTCGGTTTGTTTCGGTTGTTCCATAATCTAGTGGACAACAAAGTGACATTAGCAACTAACAAACGAAAGATTTAAAAGCAAGCTAATTTGTATTACGTACCTCCGTCTGTGGATCTCCTTCCTCCACAATTAGCAGTTTGTTGAATAAACCGCGCCCGAAGTAGTCGGCCACCACGGAGAATGGTTCCGGTGAACGATCGAGCAGATCGTGAAACATTTCATGCTGATCGCGTGCCTCACTCTGCGCTCGTAGTGCCTCGACCAGTTGGATATTGTTTTTATTGCATACAGGGCAATCCCGCTCCGTATCGGTGTAGCTACGAATACAGCTGAAAGGGGAAAAACAATATTATTAAATGCTACGTTAACCGTACGCTAATACCTTCTGCTGACGCTTACTCTTGGTGATAGGAATGTTTGCAAAGAAAAAACAGTGCCGGCATCGACAACGGCTGCTTACACGCATCACAGGTCGTGTTTTGAAACTCCACGTTACCCTCCTGCAGGTGCTTGATGTAACGCTTAATAGAAGCCGATTCCTCCCGGTAGGTTCGCGCTTTTTCCTCCTCACTGCGGATGGTGTCCTGTTCCTTCTGGAAAACCTGCATGAAATAGTCCTTCACCGAGAGAAAAGCGGGACCCTGATCTACCGCCAAACAATCGAGCACTTGCAACGGAGCTTGTAGTCTTTTTTGGGCTGTAAAATTTCAACATTATAATACAATACAATATGCTCTACCTCAGGCGGGAATACTTACAAATCACCTGAAGAATTTGATTAAACAAATGCGGCGGAGCTTGTGCATCATTTTTCAGGCCGTTTAGCGTGAGCAACCAGAGGGACGAATTGTTGTGGGCCAGCTTGCGACAGCACCCCAACAACTCCTCATACTGACGATGCCTCAAGTAGTGCCGTATGATGAGATGGTACAGCTTATCCTCCTCGTACAGATACATGACGCCTGGCCAGAACTCGTGAACACGACACTGTGCCAGGGCATGATTTTTGTCGTACCGCTCCGTGTTGTATTTTAACAGATCTAACAACTTTGCCTCCACCGACGCATTTTCCTTCCATTTGTACAGATAATGCTCGATTAGCGTGCTGTACACGCACTGGTTGCTAGCAGGCACGAAGCGTATCAAATGCTCCAGGAAATCGATCAACAGCTCCGTATCGTCAAATAGGTGAATGAAGTCTTCCGGGTTCCCGTGACCACGTTCATCGTTTAGATTCAGATCCGACAACAAATCAGCTACCGTTAGAGCATCTCTACCTTGCGTCGAGTTCCTGTTCGCGGCATATTCCGTGCACAGTTTCTTTAGCAACGCTATAGTTCTCGTGGGGCAGTTGGTCATCAATACCGATCCATATCGTTTTATGCTGCGTTCCGCGTCAGTACACGTTAGCGATTCGATGTAGCTTAGCGCTTCTTCGAACTGCCCCATATCTTCAGTGAGTATACTCAGGCAAGCGTCATGCTTTCGATGAGCTTTCGCCAACTGTAGCGCTTCGTCGACGTACGACGCATCCCGACACACCTTGATCGCCACATCAATGTCGAACAGGTTGGACTTTTGATCGTTTTTCAAAAACTCCTTCAACTGGGTCGTTCGATCCAGCCGAGTGAAACAGTTCAGCAGCAGGGTCGTGTGGTCAGCGGTAGCTCGTCCCTGTGCATGTATCGTCTGCAGATAATCCGTGAGATAGTGTATGTGCCGTGCGTCTAGGAAGCGCTGTATCACGTACGATGGCTCCAGATGACCAATGGTTTTTGCATACTGTTCCACCGCACCGGCAAAATCGCCCTTGCTGTAGAGATGGTCTCCGTACTGCTTGAAAATGCCCGCAAGACCCTCCGCATCGTACTGATTGCATTTGGCAATACGCACAGCAATGTCGTACAGATTTTTCTTAAACAACACATTCAGCTTACTCTGCAGATCTTTCTCGTCGAGATGCAGAATCTGTTTGCTCTCGGTTAGAATGTAGCAGGTGCCGAATTCGGTTAGAATCGCCGAAACCTCATCAATGGGTGACGTGAAAACGATGAACTTGTTCTGTATATCGATCACGGTGAGATTAAACCCGCCAGGACTTCTTGGGTTACGCATCACCACCAGCAGATGCGAGCGATACCAGTGCAGGAGCGTTTTGTTGCCCTCCAGCGCATAACACGGACCACGGCCATCGGACGTGTAGCAGTACACTGCATCATCCAATCCAACCATAAAGTGACCCTCGTTGTGTCCAGTCTGCAACGCGCAGCAACCGACGGGTTTTTTCATTGTGGCCAGAATAACGCGAATCTCCTTATCGCGGCTGTGCAGATTGTAGAGATACACGCCCGAGTTCGAGCAGACAAACATTTGTGTGTGCTTGTGGCAGTGCTTGAATGCGATTCCGGCTATATCACTTGTACCGGCCGTAAGCTGTTTCAGAGTTTTCGATCGATCGCGGCTAATGTCACCACGGTACAGTGATATGTTGCCCTGGGCAAATCCGATCGCCATAAACTGTCCTCCCTCCGAGACGGCCAGTGCCGTCGGGACGGATACCATCGTTCGTACCGTGCGCAAACATTGTGCTCCGTTAGTCGCGGATAGCTTCGACAAGTTCCAAACCTTAAACGACGGACCGTTTATATCTTCACCCACCGTTACGAGCAGGTTGTTAGGTTTCGCTATGTCGCACAGCAGTATAGAACCTTCGTGGCCCTTGAAACTAATCACCGACCAAGTGCGGCTAAATGTGTGAATGTTTCCGTTGGAATCACAAATCACTATCAAGCTGCTGCCATTTGCCGTTGCGGTAATCTTCGCACCCTGTAACGCCCCGGATACGTTATCTTTATCTACTCCCTGACGGAGGTCGAAAAAGTTGAACTTGCGCCACTGTGAAATACGATAAAAGTACGATTTTAAACACACTCACAAACGATTTACAATCCACATCATTACCTCGAATATAGCCATTACGGTGTTGCGTTGGTGCCTTTCGGCAAAAAGGGGCAAAACTTATCCAATTAGTGCAATTCGCTGCAATGCTGTTGTTCGTTGTTGTTGTTCTGGGATGGGGAATATGTTTTGATGAGCAATTTTCTCGTTCCTGTCAGTTCCGTTGACACTTTGAAAATGTTTTTTTTTATTTTGGTTGCAGTTTGCAATCGTTTCTTTTTGTGTTATTTTCGTATGCAGGATGGATCCATTAATTTTTGAAGCAATTATTTAACGTAAATTGTTTAGATTAACTTCATTTGTACCACTCCTGAAACATATTTTGCAAAAAATAAGAAAGAACTTCCCATTCAAGTGAACTCTGGTGTGTAAACTGTTGTGTAGAAAGTTTGTTTACGTTGACGGTCGTTTGACAAGGCATAAACAACTTTTTACCGGGACCGTGGCTTGTGTAAAATTTATTGTAGAATATGAATTTGGAACCGATAAATAGCGCTTTGTCTCAGCTGCGCGTTTTACGATCGAGTGTGGGGCAAGTTTTCGAAACACTGGGAACAGGAGTGCGTTCCGATCATGGCGAAGAAGGCAAGGAGCAGAAGTTTCTCCAAGAGCTGCAGGAGCTTCTCAATTCCGTGAATGCAAATCTCAAGTACTGATGCAAGGGATTGATTGCAATGGGTTTGAATAATACAAAAGCAATATCTAATCCTTCCTAGGGACTTTGAATCCTGCATAAATGATCTGACGCCTTCGCAGACACCGCTAAATCTGGCCAACACTGCTTACCTGTCGCTGGAGACAAACCTCGAACGACAAGCACTGTATCCGCATCTGGTGCAAAGCTATAAATGGCACGACAAGCTGCACGAATATAGCACATTTGCATCGACGCTACTGCAGCAAAATTCATTGAAACGCTCGTACTACACCAACACCAAACGAAGACGTTCGCTTCCCTCGAGCCATCTAGCCACTCCGCAAATGGTTGAAAACCTGATCGGAAGCATCCATTACAATAACATGAACCTGAAGATTGCACGTCCTTTCATGACGAATGCAATTCTGCATGTAAGCACCACCAACATTTCTTTCAGAATTTCATTATCGCATTAGCATTATCTGTACCCTTCTACCATTGTCTCTAGATTACGATTGCGCGCGTGTTGCGAGCAGCAGTGATACTGAAGGGTCTCCTGATTGAATGGGTAACGGTAAAAGGATACGAGGAGTCGTTGCTGGACGGTGTCGATGAGCAGTGGACTGAATCTAGGCATCAGGTTTTCAGGAAGGTTCAGGATCATGCACATTCCGCAATGTTGCACTTTTTCTCGCCCACTCTACCGGAACTAGCCATCCGAAGCTTCATAGTAAGTGTATAATGGGACAAAACCGGTATGACACCAAACCATCAGAATAAACTAAAAGCGGAATTTATTTTATCAACAGACATGGTTCCGGAGCTACGTTACGCTGTTCGCAGATCCATGCAAAAAGTGTGGGAAACATCTTCATAATACGTTGCCACCAACTTGGCGAGATTTGCGAACGTTGGAACCGTTCCATGAAGAGTGCAAACAGTAGATATGGTTTAATACTATTGCATTTTATTTAGACGTTAGCAACAACATGCTCGTTTTGGTTAGGTCCAAATGCAGACTTAAACATTGGGTATATCTGATCACATTTTCGTATGCAAAAATAAAAAGATATCAATACAATATCTACGCATTGTCAATGTTCCGTTGATGCACTGAAGGAAATTGCAAATTCTCACCATTCTATGTAAGTACTGAAACTTTCTTACAGTTCTTGTCAACTTGTCCGCCATTACAAAGGCGGAATGATACTACCCTTTACCATCTGCTCTATTCGTTACACACATAACGACATTGAGAACACACGATATTCTTTTAAGCGATAATTCGGATATTGGAAGGTTAAAACTGAATAAAACCAGTGGAGGATCAATCCGCTTGGAGACCCAGGACGGAATTATAAATGGGGCCTCTAATTTAAAAAAACGATGAATTTGGGGGGCATTGAGGTCCTTGAAATGAGGCAATGCTAAAGGCGCAGTAAGAAAGGGCATTACAAACATTTTTTGGGGCCTCCAACACGGCGTGGCCCTAGGCGACCATCTACTCCGTCTACCGTTTGATCCGCCGTTGATCCCTTTTCTCAACTCAACCAGGAATCCGAAGATCGAACTATTAAATAAACTTTTAATAAACACAAAAACACTGTCCACAAAATACTTCATATAAACACGTATGTACGTAAAAGCGTTTAGAAGAAAGCGTCGCCACCAGCAGATGCTGATCGCGCCTCATAATTGCATGCGGTTATGTACTGAGTATATATAGTTTGCATGAATATAACGACGAGCTGAGCTGTACCGGTGCCCGAAGGACGTGGACACCGCTCAGCATACGACGGTACGGATAAAGAGCAGTACAATAGATGTTAATATCACATATCACAACATATCACATATATCAGCAGATTGACTCGCGGTACTGTTTGCCTCCCACATTCCCACATTCCCACATGGTTATTCTTCTTCTTGATGACAATCTTTGTTGGGGGAAAACAAAGAGCAAAATGGAAATAATTAATCACCGTTAGTGTTTAGTGTTCAGCTTACAAGAGCTAGAGGAACACACGGTCATCTCAGTCGTCGTTGCATATTATTTTGAAGCGCTTTTCCTTTCGTCGAAGTCTCCGCGCATGCGCGATCGGACACGTCAGAAGCGACCGGTTTTGTGATTTCTGACACCAAGAGAGCATCCACGAAAGGAGATAATATCAATCTGATCCGCACAAGGATCCGCCATGTTCGTACATGACGCTTGCTCACGTTATCAGTCACTGTGATGCTATTGATCAATTAAAGATCTTCTACGATTGGCTATTAGTTACACATACTATCAAACAAGGGCCCTCTCGGGAGAGCGATCGATAGAGTAAATAGCTCAGCTACTGTGGCGAGAATCCTCCGTCTCGTTTCATCCATCCAGTTCTTACAGTGCGTCTCATACCTGTACTGCAGGTAAGTTTTTTAATTATTAGCAGTAGGAAATGTGCAGTGCCACTATTTCCGAAGGCATTATGTATTGTTTATTGTTCGGTTATTTTCCAACATTCATATTTCTTGTAGTCATGGGTTTAGAAGGATGCTATACATCAAAATTTTCCATCAATATTCCACATTGTTATTTGCATAAAAATAAACTTGTGCACAGGTATGGTACGCACTGTACTGATTGGACGAACGGAAAGAGATGAAAGATCAGTTGACGGATCAAGCGCAATGATCACTAGAGGGAAGGGTGCAGCTATATGAAATGCCGCCACGTGGTACGAAAATTTGTGCTACCTCTTCGTTGATCATGCTCTCTTGGTGTTGGAAACCAAAAATTCCATCGTTTCTGAGCGTTTTTGACGGACGGATCGGCGCAAAATACGAAAGAGATGCAGGATCCGTTTTGCCTTTTCCCCCTTCACTCTAATGCGTTTGATAGGAATGCGAAAGGAATGTTCTTTTATAAACCTAATTCTCCCATCCCGGTCACCAAAAAATTTAATTTATGGGTATAAATGGGTATGTGCCTTGCCTTGTTATCACTGGCAACTAATTATGAAAGTAAATAAACGTAAAAATGGTTTGTTGCTGCACGCTATTCAGTGCCAGTGCCAATCTTCCTATCCAAATTGCTGAGCACATTTGGATTGGGTAACATTGCCAAACCGGATGCTGTGCTCAGCGTCACTACGCGAACTGTTCCGTCCTTGCCAGGATGAACCGAAATAATACGCCCCATTGGCCACAAGGTAGGATGCATGTTGTCTTCTTTGATGATCGCCAGTTGATTTTCTTTCAGGGATACTCACCGACCATTGCAATATATGGCTCGCGCTTGCAATTGCTGTAAGCAAGTGAACCGTGACTCCTTTCATGCTTTCAGCCCGAATGTAGCAGCAAGCACCATACGCCACCTGTAATGCATCTGCGAAAAGGTGTATCTGCAGATTTGTAGCCGAGTTCGCTATCCCAGTCCCATGCCTTTCCATCCTTCTTAAGCGACCATAGTTGCTGCATGAATAGTTTAGCGACGATTATCGTTGGACCCAGCAAGCCGTAAGGGTCGAAAATCTTGGCTATATATGACAAAACTATCCGCTTTATCAATCCGCTTGGTATCACAAGTTACAAAATTGGCCGATTCCGAGGCATTTTGTCCCAACTTCAAAATTCGCCAGGGGCCTCTTGTGGTACCCTTCGGTGCCCCTTCTAGCATAGGAGACTGGGCCTATGTATGTAACTACTACACACATGTTTTGGGCCCCCAACACGGCCTACCGTTTGATCCGCCGCTGAATAAAACTGATAGTAGTTTCCGTAGTAGTAGTAAATTGAAATTACAGTTCTCGTTTCTCGTATTTTTCACAAAAACTTCAAAAGATGATTTATTGTTTCAACAATTGATTCCTCCTTTTTGCAATTTTTTATTCATCGTTCGTAATATAATAATAGCTTTATCTTACCACATTTCGTATGGGTAATTGTATACGGGTTAGATGTTCTTCCCAAGTCATGCGAACAAAATGGACTAACTGACCCATTCGGTTCCAGATAAATTAGTACGTACGATGTTTAGCAGGGCTTAAACAATATCATGTCTAAGCATTACTGCTAAACGATTCAATCTTGCTTAACAATCAAAGCCATTGGTATTGTCTATTTTCATATATTTATTCTGTGCCGTTTCTATGTGCTTTTGTTTGCGAAGTACATAGACACATAAATTGGAGTTCGTGTTATCAACCATCAAATTAGGTGGTTGTAATTCTTCAGGCTAACTCTTATCATGGTATCCACGATTTCGTTTTCGTTATTTTAGAACATTATGTTTACACGGTTCTTAACAAAATCTAATTTTGATTACAGACTACTCCCTCATGCGCCATTCGTTGTCCGAACTGCTTCTAATTCTGGCTTCGTTTGCCATCGTTCAGTGATCAAGCACCGCTCGCAACTGACTAGTGCGCACCGAGGCCGAGTGCCGTGTGCGTGTTTTGTATTGCGGTTCCGTAATCCTGTCGACGATCGATAGCACCGGGTTTGTTGGCGATTCATTGCTTATATACATATTGCTTCCCGTATCCTTCCTTGTCTCGATTTGCACTGGAATGGTGTCGTTGTATAGACTCTTTCTCTCGTTCTCAGCCGCTCTGTACGATTCTCAGAGTTCGGTTGTGATTTCATCTTGGGGCCGAAAACCCAGCTTAAAGAACTCATCTTGCAACCATAGCGAACTGTCGTTCATGCCGGACGTGGACAGATAGGTACGGACATGATCGAACGTATCATCGAACGGGTTATTGCCACCACCACCTCCGCCACTCCCGCTGACAACTCCGGTCGTCGAATGATGGTTGGAGCTGGTGTCCGTCGTGTGTGACGACCGTTCGTCAAACTCGTGCAAACTGATCAGCGAACCCAGGAAATGGTGCGTTGTTTGCATCGTCGGCAGAGTGCGATGCTTCTGCAGCTGAATCAGTTCCGGCTGCAGCAAGTTGCGCTCGTTCTTCTGGCTCAGACTTGGCGATAGATTCGTTCCTGGCGCGTGCTGATGATACGCCGACTTGAAGGTGGAATGGTCCGACGAACCGAGCCGCGGATCCGAAGCAGATGGTTGCTGCAAGAACTCGATCAGCTGTGCCAACTCTGGCTTGTAGCGATCGAGCACCCGCTCAGCCCACACGTACAATCGTTGCCAGTCGTGGGGTGGCGCATTGATCAGCTCGATCGGTTTGTTGAGCAGGATCAATATCTTGGCCAGATCACGCACGACCGGATGGTACGTAGCAGCACCGGCACTGTCACCGGCCAGATGCAGTTTGCGTATCTGCCGCCTAGTGTCATTCAGCATCTGCAGGAAGTATTCCGCCTGCGGTCGTAGCTCTTCCAGCTGTCGCAGAAACTCAAGCCGATCGATGTTTTCATCGATGAACGATTCGCGATACTTTTTCCGCTTTTGGCGGCGCCTCAGTACCGCCAGGACGCCCACGATCAGCACCACGCACAGAATGGCACCGGCGATGATCCCGACGATAGCGGCCATAAACGAACCGGACATTCCCACCGGATGGCAAACGAGCCCCATAAACTCGCTGCTCGTAGACCATTGCGCACCGTAACCGCTCGGACATTCGGACAGACATTCGCCGGTATCGATGCGAAGCACCTCCGTACATTTGATACAGCCGGTCTCGGTGCAGCGGACGCATTGCTCGTGAAAGCGTGTACAGTCTGTAAAGAAAATACAATCGATCAAATTAATGTTTTGGACTAATGTTTGGTAAATATGATTCAGATTCTTGAAGCTTACTGAATCTTTGAGCTAAATAAGCTTGAATATGTATCTCTATTTCAAGGATTCTTGAATCATTCAAGATTTGCGACCTTAACCTATGAAATTGTCCGTCCAACTCCTCTGTAGACATCCAAGGGGCATAATCCGTCAATATTTTAAGGATTCTTCAAATTCGATTCCTGATTTGAATGACTTCTCGCATAGGATTCATATGAATGACTCTTTTCAAACGATTCATTAGCCACAATACTATTTTGAACTGATAGATATCTATTACTGGATTCATATATTTAAAGATTGAAGGTTAAAATGTAATTCTAAAATGATGATGTTGTTATCTTAACTTCGTAATAATCGAACAAATCCTATTTGTGTTACCCTTGACTGTTCCCCTGGTGCCACAGAACTTTCAAATGCCCGGCATCTCTATTCAATGTCAAACAATTGGTCAAACAAACAGGATTGATGCGTTATTTCCTTTCCAATACTCGAACCCAATCTGTATGCGGACATTTGATCATTGCGTGGGTTATCGGTGACTGGGTGCCGGAATATTTGGCATACATTAGCGTCACCTTTTAGTGGGCAATAAAAGCGGTTTAGTGATGAGTGTAATACTTCGTCGGTGGTCCGCTGGGTTTTGATATGAATAATTGTGCTTTTGACAAATCCCCATAACATACGCTAAATCCAGATTAAACCAAAAACATTCGCTTTAATCGTTGAGACATTTATCGTACATAAAATATTTTCTGCCCACCTTGTAAACTACAATGAACAGGTACAGAATACTGTTTTCTATGGTCGATTAAGCAACAAAGTATTTACGGACATCAATCGATTTTGGAATCCGCTTTAAGTTTGCCCACTCTAGCAAACCTCACCGGGTTTACAATGTACAAAGTAAAGCACCGTAAACTTCGTTAAGAAAAACTTCCATTACAGTGCCCTGCAGCTTACAAAACCCGACGAATTTATCTGCAATTATTGTGGAGTGCATTAGCATCTATACCTCGTTCGTGCACAGCAGTGTTCTCTTTCGCAATGCGGACACAATTGAGATTCGAAGTGCAAGATAACCACGAACCTGACCAAGTCTTCCTCACTCAGCTGCTCCTTGCGGCGTAAAAGGTGATTTGAAATGGATATTGAACGCGGTTCGGCGTTCATGATGTAATTTGACGGAGGGTCCGCTGCACGGTTGCACGTCGGATGATCGGGCAAAGATGAAAATACGAAACTCGACCGTTCCGAAGCCCGAAATGGATCTCGACTGGAGAGCGACAAAGCATTGAAGTTGCACTTGAAAGGTGCAAATAAGGCATACGAGATGCGATGATCCCTTTTATCGGTACCAGATGACGAACGTCCTACGAGAGGGTGAGAGCAAAAGAGTTTGCGTGCTATGCGCGTTCGTCTTACAAGTTGGCGCCTTGGGGTTGTTTTTGATTTTGAAGGAGCTGCAGCAGATAGGAGAAAGCCTGCGGCTTCAAATGGTGCTGCCTGGTAGCGTAACAAATCGTGATCTGCTTGTTTGCTTGCATTGATCTTCATGCAGCATAGGGCGGAAGATAACTAGAGGCAAAAGTACGATGCATTGAACTTGCGTAGAAGATGCTATCCAACAGCAGCAGGAACAGTTCGCAGTTCTGGTCATGCTCGTGAATGTCGCCTTTCCGACAGAGGGCAATGCGCGGCAACTAGCAATTCAACACGCGTGACCCTTTTTGCCACCGATCTGCCCTGTTTGCCTTGCCCGTGAACGCTAACGAGGTGATCCTAAGCACGCTGCGGATGTAAGAATATAGGTCAAAACAGGTCTTGGTCAACGGCCACAGATCGCAACGGTTGCAGTTCTTGAGAAATTAGTTTGAAATAAACGAGCGGTTATAGGTCCGATAGGTCTCTGCTGAATCGTACCGTTCCTCAATTTGTTGCTGCTGTCTGATTAGGATCACCCTACCAAATCATATGCCGTGCTTCCGGGGTTGGTTTAAAAGTTTGAAGCTGCCAAGCGAGAGTACCAATGATGGTCGGACGCTCGGCAAAGTTCGCATGCTGCACAAGAATTCTAGCATTCCCTCGGGGAACCGGTTTAATTCGTCCGGCAAACACAAAAAGCAACGGCTCTACAAATACACCGGCAGAGAAACGCCAGTTCCTTGCAGTTTGGGTAAGTTAGTTCCCGGTGGAGACGTCTCATGAGCACCACAACAATGTGCCCCCATCTTGTTTTGCGATGGGACTGCCGACTGTCCGAACACCCTGCAGTTCTAGCAGGGAACTTGCCGATGCACGGTGCAACAGCCATACAACAGAGGAAAAAAGGTCGACCTCGCGCGTGTACACAGGGCTCGCAATTATTGTAAATGATGCGGACCGATGCAAGCGTAAATTCTGTCCCTCTCCACAGGCGTAAATGGAATGGAGAATGTATACCCATTTACCGATAGCGTACCCCATTCCGTTCGTTCACTCCTCGTTTGCGGGATGATTCAGAAGCAGGGTTTTTTTTCGGCTTAAACTAAGCTGCATCTCGAAGGACACACCGTGCCTCCGGTGAGTGGTTCTCTTTTTTTTTTTTCTTACTTTAAAATATTGTTTAAGCTTGCAATCTTCCACTTTTCTGTTACCACCAATGCAGCAAACCGGGTAAGAGTGAAGCTAATAAAAATCACATTATATTGCAAACTGCAGCAAATGATCGTCCGATGAGTCAGAGGCTGAGCCGGAGCTTCATTGCAAACGTCTTCATTTTGCTTCCTTATTGTCAAGGCATAAAACACTCGCATTGATGGTGTGTCTTGGGTAGGTATAAAAAAAAGATAACATATTTGTGGTTGCAGACAGAGGTGTAAACACTTTTAACGGAGGCACGATCGGTCGATTATGACTGATGATTGAACAAGAATTTAACTAAGGCTGAGACAAATGCTAGTCGCTAAATTTGTAAGCGCTTGTTGATCATTGTCTTGAAGAATTAATTATGATTTCCTGTTGTTGCAGTAGCAAACAAACGTCAGCATGTTGTATTTTATCTGCATATTACCATAAATGCACAACCCTTCGCCTGGTATAATAGTGTTCAGTTTTGTTTTGTAATACAATTCTCACAAACAGACAGCCACAAACATCAAAAGTGTAAAGGGCATCAGGCGTCACTCGGGTGGTTTAATGCTCCTGGGCACACACCAACCCAACAATGCAACTCCATTCATTTCAATCAGTGATACGATCGGTCGCTGCATAAAAACGGATGAATGAACTCCGCAGGAAATGTTTCCCTCGGAACAGCGAGAACGAGAGACAGGAATGATAAATCTGATATCTTAATCAAATTGCGCGGTTTTGCCCTGCGATCATGCGCGACAGGCACGCCATCGTTCTGGTGAAATTTGCCTCGCCGCACCGCGTATGCCCGGGAATCAGCTATGTCAAGATTCTAGAGTTACAAAACCGCAGCTCGCAAGTTTATGTGCGGAAGGTTGTGCGGTGTCGTGTCGCTTAAATCATTAAACCATCTCCGCTTACCGAACTTTCTAATGTGCCAGTGTAAGTGTTGCGCGATTAAACCGCACAACCGTGAAAGTGATTGAAACTGATTGAAGCAGCAGTGGAACCTCGTACCACCTCGGCTTTGTAATTTTGTAAAAACAAACAGAACCGAACCGAGTCCCACATTGTGCCGTCGAGTTCACTTGAAATCCACCAAACAGGCGTGAACGAAAAGTTTCACACCTATGGTTCCGTCCGTGCGTTGAGCAGATGTCTTCGAATTATCGTCTCATTATCACTGGCGACACGTACAATGCCACAAGCGTCCAGCCATCTAACGAGCAGCAGTTGTGAACTGTGTTCAAACAGCAGCGAGACGGTCGACCATATTTGTCCACCGCTCAGTCATCGTGAGCTGCGTTACAACGGGTTGAAAAGCGAATGTGCCGAATGTGGCGTGCGAATTTTTCGGCAACCAACATGGCCACCAACACTAACTCCATCCAATCACTAACAAACTCCATACTAATGGGGCAGCGGGGTAGAATAGAAGTGACACCCCCGTGGCGAGGTGTCGTTTTTCCAACCCCCGGCCTCATTTATTGTTCGCACTTCGACAGTTTGCTGCGGTGCGCTTGAATGAATCGCGCCAATGACATTTTTGTACAGGGGAATTGGAGTGGCGCACAGTCGGGGTGGAAAGAAAGCCGTGGGATTCTGCAACTCCATTCAACACACCAACGCAAAACGGTCCTCTCTCTCGCTGCCGGGTCTTCCGCCATACCACTAATCCCGAACACAGACGTTGACATAAATTCATTTCAATGGTTTTCTTGCCAGAAGGGGCATCAGGTACGGGCTGTTGTTATCCTGGCGAACGCGGATTACAAGGCGGCCACGTTAAGGTTTATCCCATGATGGGTATGGCAAGTCTCAGTCTGCGCTGGATGGCTTTTGAATGCCGTGCGTCAATCTGCACCGCCCGGCAAGACAAACTCCGCCAGAGCACGTGGGAAGATTTCCGTCCCCGAAGTGTCACCTCGCGCTACAGTGTACCCGGTGGTGCACACCTCAGTTCCGGGTGGAAAGCGTGGTGCACACCAGAGCTGCACAAGAAACCTCCCACCAGCGATGCTTTCCAATCGAGAATAAACGAATTGCATTGCATGCATGGTGGTTTTATGAATATAAGTGATCTTGAGCATGCGCATTCGCGATGATGCAAGTCATGATCGTCAATCAGTTCCGGATGCGTCGTGCCTCAACCACCATCGCTTCATAGTGCACATTCTGATCAAATTAAAGATCACCGTTGGCATTCCTTCGGGCAGGGAGGAGAGTCCGGACACGTAACAACGTAAAAGCTCATTTAATAAGCACTGTAACAGCGTCTGCTTTATGCCGATCCTGTTGTTGTAGGAGTTTTTTGCATTGCAAACTTCACCTGACCGTGGCACAAGTGAACCATATGAGCTGCAGGCTAGATATGGACAACAGCGAACGATCACGTTGTGACAGGTCCGTTCGTACGAAACAACTTTGTACTTCCCAAAGGGTCTCCGTGCGATCTTGTGATGTCCGCGTGTGTTGATATGTTAATGAGCGGAGCATTATCTGCACACAACACATCTTCACAAACCAATGCACTTTCGAGCGCAACTGTAGGATGGTTGGTTCATTTTTATAGCTGTTTGCAGGCTTAAACTGTCTCAAGATACCTCGCCCTCCCCCTAGCTCCACACATGCTGTGGGGGTCTTTGTCTACTGTTGGCACAACCTCGCCGCACGATGTTGTTGCCGTTGCTTTGTGAATCATTGCCGCAGAGGGAACGACGTGCAGCGCATACGCTTGGGGCATGTCCTAGTTCCTTGGATTTTGCTGGTAGGGTTTTGTGCAGCTACGGCGGTCCCCACCAGAAGAGGTGTACGAGCTCGTAAAAATGTTTATTTATTGGCAAACTTCATAACTGCCAATGGCAAAAGTAAGTACCTGCCACTACTACTTACCCCGGTCCCAAAAACTGTCCGTAGCACACACCTTGACAAACCGAGGCAATCTTTAGTGTATACGATTTGCGTGCGTTTGAGCGGAACAAGCAACTGGCATGGCGGCCATTGGCGGAGTGAAGCGAACCGCAAACGACGTACAAAACCGAAGGTATTGCAGTACAAAAAAGACACATAACATCCACTAACGTCGGACCACAACACGGCAGACACCGTTTATGAATGAAATTAAGATTAAGATTATGGAGCCTGTGTTTGCGGCGTGGGTTGTTTACTGCATCGAAGAATCTTGTTCCTCGTCACCGTGCCTGTGCGCCGGTGCGCACGATCTTCATAGCCGGAAACCGGTTCCGAATGGCAAGTGCAGTTCCCGAATGCGCGATACTGCAACTGCTACCTAACCTAGCTGTGAGGATATGTGATAGCACTAGCGTGACAGGTTAGGAAGCTAACCATGACAGTTATGAGATACAGCACATCCAGCATCCAGGGGCCGGCAACAATGTCCGCCAACCGACGTCCTACGGATGTTCGAGGTGTAGACACTCGACAAAAGGGAGCATATCATTGTGGATTATCTAGGGAAGAACAGAATTGCCCAACAAGCAAGGTGGGCAGGATTGTAGCATAATGTGGGAAATTTCTGCAACAGCTTCTGTACTGGGGTCCAATCAGTGGAGGACATTGAAAATAAGAAAGGTTCTTGACGTAATCACTAAAGAACAAAACCAAGCGCTCAAATTCTGAAAAGTCTGAGTCTTTCGACAATCAATATAGGTGACGTCATGACATGTCTATCCAGCCAGAACCTGGAAAAACTCTTCGAAAGTTCATTTTCCAGCACTTTAATTCACAAATATGTAGCTTCTGAGTATCTTCTCGAAGAATAACCTTAACGGAGTTTCCATCTTCGGAGGTATTATGATGTCATAAAATGCGGAAATAATACGGACATATCAACGAACGCAGCATCGTCGACGCGATCTTTCGGAACCGTCTCAACTCATTGGGCACAATGCCATTTCATGAAAAAGGATCTCCCAAAAAACAAAATCCGGCTAACATACACCGGAATCTCACTCCATCAAACTATCCGTATCGGATGTCACCTTCCTGTCCGCAGATCCGATGGTTGTGCCAAACGTATTCGTCTGCGCCCGTAATCGTATTGAATTTCCCGTGCGTATCTCTTCCGATGAAAATCGATCAAACATCTCTGAGCTGCCTGAGTGTTGATCAATTTGTCACGGGTTGGACCAGCCCATTTTCGCGTGTTGGAAGACACGTACGTACTCTCTGGTCAGTAACCCGTTCCCGTTCCCAGCCGAATATTGCATTGAATTTCATCAGTGGAACCAATGGAAGTCATCGAGACTTGAGTTGGGAAAATCCTTAGTGTTGATATAACTTGAGCAAACTGGTTCGTTCGTTGAGAAGAACTGAACGAACGATACAGTTTTTTCGTTCTTCTTTAGTTTCCATCTGGACCAATCCCCCGTACCAAGGATTTGACTATCCGGCTACATGGTAGAATAACTCTTGTAAGCCAGCAATGGCAGACCTAGGCTTCTCTTGAGGTTGTTGTTGTGCCGGTGAAGAAAATTGATAATGAAGCACGGAGCTCCAAATGATTGAGTTACGCAACATTGCTAACGCGCCTATTAGCATTACGTTGTAAGCTCATCAGATTGTTCTGGAACGATTGGTGGTTCTTATCGCCGTTGAGTGTTTTTGCTAAAGAAAAAAAAAACCAGCATCCTAAAATTCATCTTGATTGAAATGCCAACGTCTTTCGCAGAACAAGAACTGCTAAAGCAAATTTATGACATTCGTAATTAAAAATCCAACCACTTGGCGGCATCTTACTTCCTTCCCTTTTTTTGTCCGGACACCATTATGCAAATTCAATATACACCAACAAAACAGCTTTCCACCCACCACCACCACCATCCCCCGTCGTTGCTCAATTCTTCCTTGTAAGGTAGGCGATCATGTGATTATAATAATCATTATTAACACACCGGTCTTGTCTTATGCAGATTCGCTCGACTTCGCTTGCTGCTATCTGCCTCGCACACGCGTCACTGCCTTCCGATGATATTTAATCGGAAATAATGCTTCGCTCAATTACCCGCCACCTCACACCGCCCGACAGACCGGCTGGCTGCAGAGGGTGAGAAATTCCGGTCCCAATCCGATCGGTTGGTCATCTCGCCACAATCAAGTGCCGCCGGTCGCAGTCTCGTGCGCGCGGAAGAAAACATAAACCAGGTCAGACACACAGCGTCGCGCTTACGCACACTCCGTTCGGTCGCGTATCCACAACCCTTTGGGACGCGGCGTTACGATTTGGCTCGTGTCGCAGCCCGGAACACGGAACGCGATAACGCGCGTAACTACCGATCCAGCTGGGCCAGGGTAGGCTTCGCCGCTTGCCATAGTACTTATTATGTAAGTCGGTCGCGTCCACCACCATGCGCGTTCTGGACGATGCCATGCACTCTCTCTCTTGCGTGTGCACGATTCCATTGCTCAGCATTCACATATCGTTCGCATGACCCATTATTGTCAACCATGGTGCAATGGCAGCCTCTTCGTGCATATATCGATCGCATTGTGGAGAGATTCACGGGAGCGTTGACTACGATTATCCCCCTCCGGTCAAACGCTAATTTGACAGCTGAAGATCGCGATCGTGAGCGAGCAAAGATCGGTCACTATCTCCACTCGATCAACCGGATCAACGGTTTCGTGTTAGTAGGTCACCGAGAATCCCCTCTCGATTCCGCCCGTGTGTCCCTTAAATCTTTGCAAGCAATCCAAAGCCTGGAAGCACCATTATCCTTACATTCTCAAGCCCCAGTTTTACCTCGGCTGGAAACCAAAAGAAACAATAAATAAAAAATTACCTCCATAACAAATTAACAACGATTAATAACATTCACAGTGGTTAATTTTGTCTTCGTTTGGAGAGGGGAGGATCGCACAGTGATCGTAAACCTTAATCTCCAGTTCCTGGACCATTTTGTCTCGAACGGTGGAGTCAATGGATCAGTTTGTAATTTGCACTGTTCTGTGGTTTTGCGATTATTGGATATCGTTTTCTTTTTTGGTTTTCTTGACCCAGAAAAAACGCAATACCCCCGCGTACCGTCCTTTCCCCTTCCTGCCACTCCCGTCAGTTTGCTCTCAACGTTAAGCGATCGCCACGGCGGTTAACGTGCGGCTAGTGTCTGGGCAGAGATTTATTTATTTATTTTCCTCCGTACTGCACAAATGCCGACCAACGGGCGTTGTTGTTCCTTGTACACGAATCGAGCAGTAAATTTTGTGCGTGTACCTTAGCAGTATACCTTGTCGAGCTAATTGCAGCACCGCGGTAATGTTGGGAACGTTTCCTTTTTTTTCTCCGTCTGTGAGTGTGTGTGCCCTTTAGCAAACAAAAAGCAAAAGTTACCTTCGATTTCAGCAATGGGCCATGCGAGAGAAAGAGTGAGTGAGTAAAAGACAAGAGTATGCAATCAACAACCAATAGGTATGTTTTTATAGCATCAGTTCGAAAGGTATTCTCTCACACGCAGGTATTCGATCGGACACTGATTGTGCATGAAACGTGCGCACCCGGTTCCACCACTGGCGGATCCACGCATGAAGAGATAAATTATTCCCTTTAATGTACGTACAGCCAAATTTGGGCGACGATCCTTGTTTGGGTGGGTAGATTAATGATGGCGCAAGGAATAATCCGTGGCGAAATTACATTCAAGCTGTAAGGTGCTCGAAGGGAACGATATTTAAAATTCACAATTGATCGCACTTGTCCCAAGAAGTAACCTTCTGTTAGCTGATAAATTTACACATCTTATCTCTCTTCTCCTATTTTTATGCCACATTCAGAGTAACACGAGGCGTTTCCTTTGTTTCTGCGCTAGATAGCAGTCGTCATAGAAGTAATCTTGCAGCGATCTCTTTTGCGATGCAATTCGGTGCGTTAGCACTCTTTTACTGCCGGGAATGCAGCAATGGAATGTTAATTGATTAGCAGCAAATATATGCTGGTGGTGCGATAAAGCCTTGGCGCGAAGGCACGCAATGACGAAACAAACGCGCGTATTCCATCAGCTATTTGCCCATAGTTCATGGGGCAGTTGCCCACATGTGTGGAGGGCTTGAAAGCCACGCGCGAAATGCATCGGGGAGCCGGAGAGGTTGCATTCTTCCAGTTCCAGGCCTGCATGACTAGCTCGGTAACAATATCCTGCCGTTGTGCTATTGCAAACGGGGCAAAAAAACGCTGATTGCATGTGCGAACAGGGCAACGGATTTACGGGGCTGTTTAAGGGCTTTTGCTGTTCTCGTCCGCTGATTCGCACCAAACGACCGAAACACAAACTTACGTCATGCCGTCAGCCGAAGTGGACAAGTTGCTGCTGTCCAACAGCTGATCGCAGCCTGCAGATGAATAATCGATCAGACCACACGCGATCCGTGCTGACAGGGCCGCGGTGTCTGTTTGTCCAACATGACACCCCAACTACTACTACGGGGACCTTCGCGATGTGACGACGTCTTAGCACATTGAAATGCAGCACACCGCGCACACGATCTGGCTGTTCCCTCCTCCACGTGGAAACGGAAAGTAGACAGCAACAATGTTAATGGTGCTGTCGGGTGGGGAGCTCTTTAAGGAATTCGAGCTTCCATCGTAACCGAAATGCTAGGCGGGAGGGCGCTCACAACAGCAAAGCGGAAAGCTTTTTACCTAGGTGATAAAACCTTCCAAGCTTCTAAGTGTGTTCGAGGCACGTCCGTAACTATTTGCCGAATGCATCATTGATACAAATGGGCTCCAAAGCGAACCTTCCCATTGGCTACTCACAATCACTTAACACTTTTTTGTACACCTAATTGGCTCTTTATTTTGGCATTGCACAAAACCCGATTGAGGTGGTATTTATTTTTAAAATACGCAACTATGATGTATGTTGCAAGAGAACTTGAACCCAACTGGTTAATTTCAGAAGGGGGTCCTAACGGAAATCCAGTTTCCAATCCGCCCAATCATTTTTTTAATCTTGCTTTACAATGTCATCTGCTTATGCTTTCGTCTACCCGTCTACCTATATCTCATTGGGTCACTCTTCACAGACAAAAACTACTCTCAACAGCAGCCCAACGTAGTACGCGATTGATGCATCTCCCGTAGCAATATATTTATCTGATACCACAACCCACCAATCACGCGCGAAACAACAGCTTTCGATCGGCTATAAAAATCGGCTCACAGACAAATGACATGGCAATGGGACGGTGTTTGCTACAGCCCGCTCCTTGTAGGATCGCCAACATCGCCCACTACCTTCGGTGGGTGGTGAAATTCTAGCCCTCCCGCTTAGCGTCTTGCGCGCCAGTTACGCAAATCCTCCCGAAAAAAAGAAATCTTGACTGACGCACGCACACAACACAGCCAGATATTATGCCTTTTGAGTGAGTCCTCCGTTGCGTTGGTGTTCCAATTAAAGCGCACTGCCCACACGGATCGTGTATGTCGCGGGGCTGCGACAGTGTAACGCAATCGGCTGGCGGACGGATAAGATCAATTGACATGCTACATATTGCGGGGGTCAAACAATTAGAGGGTTCACCAATCATCCGCCCCGTATGTGTGTGTGTGTTCAAAGCAATTCTACAAGGCATAGATATTGATGAGATAAGGCTTTGAGAGGTGGGATACAATATTTCTATACATCATGAGGAATATCTCCTGTGGATTACAAGTAATATGCGGATCATTCAGAAGGTCACGAAGCGTTTCTTATGTAATGATCTCATATAGGAGTTAATATGGCAATCAGATACCACATTCTTCTACTTTTTTGATTTTTTTACCCCGTAGCCGAAAAGCTTGTTCTGCGTACGAGAGAATGGTCCGGATGGGATTCTAAACCGGTCCTGACGTGCGAAGATCTGTGCCTTTACCCATGGACCACCATTATTTATCAAAGCCTTATGACGTTTATCTGAAGCTAGTAAGAGTCTTCCGATCTATCAGTGATTTAGAGATCGATCATTTTAGTCATGTTTTGTTAAAAGTTGGGGCTGAATGTTAGAGACGCAATATAATATCACTTAAATCGAACAATCATTATAGCACTTTAAACCTCTCTATAACTCATCTAAGCATCCCATGGTATTCGCGCTGGAACGCATGTGCTATACTGTTACCTTGTGCTGTGTTGCTCATAAGATGCCGTGCCCTTCCGAAGTCTACGAGTTGAGCTTAAATAAATAGTACACCAAATAAGCCGCTTTAACGTCGCTTTCCCGCGTCGTCCAGCGCGCATTGTTTAATGTCAACGGACGCAAACGAGCGATAAAACACAAAACCCGTTTGCCACGCCGAACATATTGGTACATCACTTCCTTTGCGTTTCGAAGCTGCGCGTTTGTTTGTTTTGACAAATCGCTCGTTAGTCGTCAAACTGTTGAAATTCACAAACACTCGACATCCGGAGAACCTGCTAACGGCGCAAAAAGAAGGGACAATACGTCCCCCTGCATATAGCCGACACACACACACACGGCCCTGGGTCGTTTGGAAAAATAAATTATCAGCTACGGTACGGCACGGACTTTTATTTTCTCGTCCGCATGGGAAGCTGCCGGGAAGCGTTTGCTGCATAAACGCTCGAATGCGTACGTGCACTAATCGTGGAATCGTGAGGGTGACCTGCGTACCAGGGTGCAACCGGATGCTCCCCCCCCAGCAGAACCGTCCAACGCGGTGCGTCTAGCTGCCGGCCTGGTTTAAAGCACGGAGAGTATTTAGAGTCGTTCCGATGGTACGTCGAAACGTGGTTCGTGATCTACCGTCGAGCCGATGCGCCAATTCAATTAGAGATGGTCGACCTATTTTCTGACCCAGTTCAAAATACTTAAGACTCCACACCCTCGGAACAAGTTACCGTTCCTAACTATCGAGTTGACTATTGACGTTTCGCATCGTTTGGGTCAACAGCAGGATCAACTGGGTGGACTGATGGAAGACTCTTTCAAAAAGTGCCTTGTAAAAAGGCACACGCTGACAGGAACCGTCACACCGATAAGTACACGGCGTTGTTGAGAAGAAAATTTGTGCACTTTTCCGCTAGATGGCGCCAGAATTGGCGTAACCGATCTTCCCAGTTGGAACAACTGTGCATGGTAGACGTCTTCATCGGGAGATGGAGTACTGTTGACTTTTCCCAGTTCCAACATCCCGCAGGAAGATCAATATTGACTCATGCAACATAGCGCAAAGGTGCAACATCCACAACAGTCTAAGGTCAAGTGGGATCATATAATACGCCTTAACCTGATGTAACGGAAACGGGTGGCGACGTTCCTTTCTAAACGATGCAAAAATAATAACGCATACTTAGCACGTGTTCCGCTTTCACTAGCAGATGAGTGTACAGAAATAAATTTACACAGCTAAACGGCAGTTACCGAGACCGAGATTGTGGTGCGAGCGTGATCGACAGAGTTGACACAGTTGGTTGGGATGATTCACAAGCAAATGGCGTCATTATTCGGTGGCTGATTTGCGCTGACTTGCAGCGGGTGAGATTCCGTCTCAACGATGCGTGTATGAGATCACCGTAGATGTTGAATATTAAACTAATTAAGTGATGAGTGAAATCATAATCAAATCCCCTTATAGTGTAACAGTTTCCCACCGTCCTTTTCGCATGAGGCATGAGGCGGAATTGTACGTCGCCCCACTCGGCTGTGTAAATTCAATTGGCAGATTAGCGTAGCCGTGACATATTTTATCGGGCGTAACAGCCACTCGCCACTAACAGATAAAACGAGTGGCTAATCGCACATAACCTACGCGACAAACTGGCTGGCATTATCTCAATCCATAAAACTATCATCGCTATTAATTTGTGCATTCCGTCGGGTCGGCTACCCTTTAAACGCCTGCTGTGGAACCCTCACCCTTTCGTACATTCACTTTACCGTGTCAAGATGGTCCAGGTGCTGCTGGATACAGCGTTCTCTGAGTTTAGCACTTCACTTATCGCACCGCACCAGAAGCCTCGGCCGAGGTGGTGACATTCGCGGCTGGACTCACGGTGTGGAACGCTGTAATTCATATTCAACACCTCACACGGCAACGCGGATGACGTAACCTGACGACTTTGAGCGTACAGAGGAATCGTGCAACATCACACACATGCGCTCCGTTACTGTGGTGCACATTTACACTTGCTTCAACCACAGAAATAAATTCCACCATCACTGGCATATTCAGAGAGTTCATAAATCAAAATTTTCCAATGAAGCAGCCAAGATTTCCGGTTATATCTCAAGGCAACGCCACTACAGGTGCCCTTTTTTAGATGGGGCAATCTATTCCGCAGCTGCCATTACGGCTGTAATTAAAACAATTGCATCCCTTTTAATGCGATTGCAACGAGAACTCTCTAAGCAGCGATTGATGATGGGTGGCGTACCGTGCTTAGGCGACGGCAAATGCAAACAACGCACGGCAATCAATGTTACTTCTCCCTTGCTGGCAATGCCGATGAAGTGTGAAAAACGACCCAATGGTTGTCCCATATTCAACCTGCCCCTATAACGCCACAACATTTACCGTCCAGTGGAACCATTCTAAGAACGAACGGCGGAGTCTTGCTAGTGTAATAGTCGCTGCTATCGAGCACTTGCTGGCCAGCGTGGGCAGAAGCTTATTTTGCTAAATTGCACATGTACCTGCCACTATGGCATCGCGGTAATCCTTTGAAACTTGCCGACACTTGCCATTTAGCTAGCTATATGCACTTTAGCGACATGCAATTACCGGTTTGTATTGCACACTATTTGGGTAACCGTGCGCATAATGCGCGTGTTTTAACATCCCTTTCCCATGTACGGCGGCCCCGGAACACTGCACAGCACTCGACTGACTGGCCAAACTGATGGATGTTGTCGCTGGCCAGGAGACATTGTGGATACGCTTTCACCTTCGGCGTGTATTTTGGTTTCGGTTTAATTGCCGTTCACGGTTCTCTTCAATTAACTTCTGATGGTGAAGTTCCAAAGATCTGCCATTGGTGTTTGTTACTACACGATCTTCTACGCTAGAGGGCGCGCGCGCGCACATTGCTCGCTGCCATATGCTAACAGGATAAAAAATGATTCCAACAATATGGCACATTGATTGCGATCCACACGGCTCTATTAGCCGTGTTGGGTAATGTTGGTGATCGCAGTCGCCTCGATCGTTCGCGATCGTTGACAACTTGTTTCATTCACCAGCGCTGCTGCTAATCGGATCCCGTCAATCTTTGCTATTTCTATAAACGGAGATACCGGCGATTTCTGACAGAATGACACACGTTTTGTCTAGATTTACACCTACTCCCGAGCACGGGCCCGGGGGGTAGTTTGTGAAGCGTAATCACGACGGCACTGATTTAATCTGCTCCGTCTGCGAAGGATATATCTGGCACAGCGATCTCGGACATCGAGACCGCGTGAAGAATTCATAACCTGATAGGAAGGCAGCAGTCGCCTCGCTCCGTCCTCGTTTATGCTAAGAGTGATTGCAATTACAAAGAATGCAACTATGTGCATGGTTTGCGTTACGATAATCTGAGGAGGACATCCGGTGATAAGACCATCTACAGCCTGCACCGAGTAATTTCAGACAAGCGTGACAAAACGATTGCCTGTGCTCGTAAATATCCACCCGTGTGCTTATCTGTGAATCAATCATTATTTTCACATTGTCGCATGTAAATGAATGATTCCAAGACAAATTGAAAGCAAAACGTCTATCCAAACACGCATCGGAATACAAATCATCATGAATAATCGATTAAATGTGCCGCACTGACATGCGTCCCCGCCGGGTATTAGTGATGCTTTCGGAACGATTTGGTTTCCCATTCTGTAATGTCCCGCCGTGTGGTGTGTATCGTCCACAAATCATAAGCGTAATCATCTACGGCATGAACATCATTCGTTCCATCTACGGTGGCTCCACACTCTATGGAGAAGGCTTTCTGCCTTCTTCATCCATAGCGTATCGTTTCGTTCCGCTGGGTGCAGCAGCAGCAGCGGCGAAAGTTAAGGAAACAAAGTAGAAAGTAGAAGCAACAGATTATGACGCTGTCAAAACAGTGATAATTTCCTCTGCCCACGTGACGTAGTAGAGGGCCTCGTCTGCTTCTCTTTGTTTCTCGATGCAGGCCGAGTGGCGGTCCAACATGTTCGCTGATGTTTGGCGAGGCAGGGGTGCCTACAGATGCGGTGTGAAAGAAGTGTGTCTCTTTAATGGATTTTAATAGACCGATTATGTTATAACTCAACCTCGAACCCCGGGTCGGTCGGTACCCTGTGAACCGGTGTTGTGCTGGGGAGTTGATTTACGGACGATCCCGGATCGGTTTGGGAACATTCAAATTTTATCGTTCAACCGCGATGGCTATTGAAATGGAAATTCTGTCAACCGCATGTACAGCAGGTGTCACCAGGAACCAGGAACTCCGTTCCGTCCGAACACACTCACACCTCGGGTCCACACGATCGGTACGACGACCTCCTGGGATGGAATTTCTGCCGGAAATGAAACCCTGTCGGGATGTCGTTTGACAAACTGGCCAAGACTTTGGAGGTTCAACTTTCCATTGACACCCACTTCTGAGGGCTGGTGGGCATAGGCCGCATTTGTTGCCCTTCTTTCCTGCTGTGCTTTTATTCGGGAGAGAGAGAGTCTCAAAATCGTCGCCTCCTTCACGTAGTTGGCCCTTGACAGAGTGCGATTAGGCCAAACGTACGGTTGAATGGTGGAACGTGTGTGAGACCGTACCTTGAGGGCAAATACTCGACCACACAATCGGTGCTATTCATCCTGCCTAGAGACAAAAATCTTCTGCCGACGCAGTTGGTCTGATCTGTTTTGTCTTTTCTTCCTTATCTGAGGTTCGTAGAATTACAGCCAAACTCGAAACATTTTTTTGTCAAAATGAATTACACACTTTGTTGCACTCGCCGGAAATGTTGCTCTCTCGTTGTCACCGCACCCAAGTGCGCAGAGGCAGCTTTGGCAAAACCCAATTAAGCGCGCATAATGATGATGGGTACCGCGCGATTCAAACACTTCATGGACAAATATTTTATCCCATTGTGT
Source organism: Anopheles moucheti (assembly GCF_943734755.1). Taxonomy (NCBI): domain Eukaryota; kingdom Metazoa; phylum Arthropoda; class Insecta; order Diptera; family Culicidae; genus Anopheles; species Anopheles moucheti. Next base: position 31,374,385 of record NC_069140.1, read on the forward strand.
GTTCGCTGCTTGTGGGGCTTGTTTTTACTTTCAAACCATTTCTGCTTCTGTTTTGTAAACCATCCCCCGTGATAAAGCGACAGACAATGCGGACGATACATTCGTTTTTGTAGCGGTCGCGAAACATGATCATCGAGGACGACCTACCCAACGGAGTAACATGCGCACGGCACAACACACGATGCAGCAAACAGTGGGCCAACAGCGCCATTCTAAAAGCAGCTATAAATCGGATCCAAAATGGTTCATTTCTCGGTAGCACACTGCAGTTTTGTCGTAACTTTTTTTCGTTGTTGCAGTCCAATTCTTTGCTTCTGCTTGTTTTAACCTTGCGTAGTTCTAGGAACAGGAGCGGTTCTTTGACCATGAACAACGCAAAGCTTCGAGCATTCTAAATGATGATACCGAAATAAGGTACCACACATCCAAGAACTGCTACGAGCCAAACTTCTCTACGCGTCCAGCTCCAACTCGAACTTCAACTGCAAACGATAACTCGAATAGTTTACTCCAATAGGCGACAGAGTGGCCTGGCGAATTGAGTCAAATTATATTGCCCTGTCTGTTGCAATTGCTATTTTATGGATCAATTTGTTTGCAAGTGCCCTCTACCATATGTGACGAGGTCTGAGAGCATGTTCGTGTATTTGCCGATCGTTAAACAGATCAATCATGTCGCCCACCTCTCCTGTAAGGTATTAGGAGATGATCTGCAAACTTGAGGAGCAAAACTGTACCGATACTTTGAGGAATGCTAATTGAAGAACTTCCTCCCCAGCGGCTGTTTATTGCATCGCGTCCAGACTGTGCATTCGCTCCAAATGGCCACTATTGTGCATCAATTCTATCCCATTTCAACGTTGATGCGTGTGCGTGCTCAGCTGGACGCGTGCTTCGCCAAAGTCATGTTAATTTAATTTATACCACACAAAGGTCACGACAGTGCTGCATCGTTATCGTTCCCTTGGGGAGGGGCTCCAAGCGTTTGGGCAGCACCATGCTGCAAGTAGCGCAAACGCGGCAGAAAACATGGCCCGGATCTAAACACGCGTTACAAAAAAGGAGTCTTCGCCGATCGTTCACTGCGCCGTATCTTTCTGGAGCGCAATTTTCAACCGCCAAAAGGATGGAGGGATCACGTAGTTCTCTAGCCAAGCCATGATAGCCGTGAAGGGACGGTGATTCACGTTTGTTTACGCTGATCTAGCAGCACACTGACAGCACACATACAAAGGGGCCCTACGGGCTTGATAGTCTAAGGAAAATAGACGAAGGTGGAAAAGAAAGCCAGATGCTCCTTATACGGGAACCCCATGCCCTAACCACATTTGATTATGGCCGAACGGGTGTATTGAATGCGATGCGCAATAGTAGGGAACTGCCAAATGGAGTGATCACTTTACTTTGCCCAGTGCGGACGGAACTGCCTATAGGTTGCCCACTCGCTTCCCTTGGGAGGGAACGGATTCGTGTATGCCGGACACCGAACGAACTGCCAGGCTGAGCTTCAGGTGGCGTACATACAACAGCATAAGCCAGCATTTGAAGAACACTTTCAAGCAAGTGGCGCAGTGGTTGTGAAGTGCGGCATTCAAGCCTTTTCGCAGCATTCCACCCCATGCGTCACTGTCGGCTGTCGACCGGACCCCGAAGGAAAGATGTCCGCCATTCGATGTTCTTTCCCCTGCCAATCGACATTCTCTCGCTCGCGTTGAGCTTTTACGTGATCTTCATGTATATCATCGAGCATCGCCCTCGGGCGTTTGGGAAGACCTCTCTCTCTCTGCTTCACCCTCTATACCCTCCTGGCCTCGGTCGGCTTGAGCACATGCGCTGGAACAAGTTTCCAGTGCGATAGTGCCTTCCCATCTCACCTACCAGCGGTGTACGAAAACTTAAGAAAAACGGCGCGTCGGAAGCATTTCTTACCGATCGTTTCGAAGGGACGAATGTTTCGACGAAAAAAAGCACTCCACTCAATCACCATTCCGAACACGCGAAAACATCAACCAACTGCTATCCCAGCGGGGCTGGGAGACGACGCTGATCAGAGTAATTTGAACCTATTAGCATCCGAAAACAGCGAACAGCTAATAAAATGTATGCCGCCCGTGATGACCGGGACGCGAAAGAATCGGGGACAAAGCCGACCCCAAAGCAGCTAACTGTAAATTCGCACCACTTTTGTGAAGTATGCTAAATTATGGCGCCTCCGTGCGAGATTATTCCACTCAGAACCAGTACGACCCTCTTAGCTGTCGTTCGCGCTGTACAAACAAATCACTGTACTAAACCACACACTGCTCGTCTCGTAGGCAGACGGTTGAGATGTGTCCCAACCTATTTCACATTCCACACATGAGTCCGTGAAACGTCTTTGTTTTAAAGTGTTTGTTGGATTGGTGCGTCTCATCTTAAAGGTTCCGAATCACTTAATCCTTACGAAACGAGATGTTTATACGGTGGTCTAATTTATGCCTAACCCTACATTAACCTTCGCGTTGAGCCCTTGAAAAACTACCGTTCCCATAACTCAGACCACCACCATTTGGGGGAGGGTGAGGGTTTTGGTGGTTGGCATCCGATATCTCATCGCTTCTCGCAAAGCAAATCGTTTAATTGTCTCCATGGTTTGGCCATCGTGAGCAGTTTCGCTGTCACAAAACATCGCAAAGAAGGTACAACAACAAAAAACACCCTTCCCAAAAACGTGAAAAACCTGTTCCACGCCAACCTGTTCACCCGAAGACAATGTGAAGTTGAAAGGAGTGGAGAGTTTGGGTGAGAATCTCCCCCCGCGCCTTGTAGACAGCAGTATTGGAACATTATTACCACGCACACGCGTTGGTGCCTGCCTGTTTTCTTTCACAGGATGTGTAAGAGCAGTTTTTGGAGCTCGTCACACACAACAATGACAGTTATCAAAGGTTAAAAATATAGGAAATACTACCAAAAAAAATTCATCTCCAGGGAGAAAGCTTTCCCAAAAACCGCCTCAAGCCCTTGGCGATGCATGTCTGCCACAACGGTGGACCGTTTTATTTAACCAACCACCATCTCTACAATAGCTGCCAGGTGCTCCGCCTCAAAGTCCCCTGCGGGCTACCCAAATCCAATCAGTACGATCCGCCGTAGTACAGCAGTACGAATGCCTATTAACTTTATTATCCTAGCCACAATGACGGATGGTCATCCGTCTGCTACCGAAAAGGGCAGCGCAGCATAAGAAATGGCATACCCCAAAAGGTAAACCACCTGCAAAGCGAACGAAGCAAGTATAAACAGCTAGAAAATTATCTCCGTGCGTGTCACCCGCTAACAGGCGATCCATTTGCAACGTTTGCCAACAGATCGCCTGTTAGCGATGGCGTACGTAACTCATGTGCCGATTCTACGCAATGAGCAATGGATAAATCACATCGTTACTCTCGCGAATCCTGCGTTCAACCCGCAGGAGCACCAGCAGGATGGTGAAGAACTGTCAAACCCGAACTGGAGGAGCCACCACTGGCATGTTTCGTGGTACGATCTGCCAACCTGGTTGCCTCAATCCGATTGTTTTGCACACGGCCAACATCCAACGCAGTCGTACTGCTGCAGAAGGCAACATGTGTTTTGTGCATCGGTGTGCAAATGTCGCTATGCGCGTCACACTGGCGCATCACCATCGATGGCTGACAACCCGTCCGTCCAAAGAACACCGTTAATTTCCTAGCGGTTTCCTGCGGCAACGTGCAGATGGCGCACGCCGAAGAATTCACAATATGGAAACTTGCTCACCTGGAAGCATCCATCGGCGGCAAAGTCAGTCATAGCCGGCAGCCATCAACCGGTGCAGCAGGATCGCTGAAGGTTGGCCTTAGAGTTGGAATGAGTGATGCAACCCCTCCCTGTGCCGCGGATATGTTACAAGTACTCCACAGTAAAGATGGCGTGTCGTTGAACTGGTGTGTCGATAGCCGAGTCACGATTCGATCACACTTGCACGACAGCAGTGTGACTCATCTTTGCGTGAAGTCATCACCAGAAGCTCGTCAAAGTTACAGCGTAAAACAAACCAAAAATACACTGGTACGCAAGACCCACCCGTCCGATACGATCGCTTCGCTAAAGATGACAGGAACTCCATAAGCGTTTAAACCACCACCACCCCCACTACGGTCATGAACCTGCATACCTGAAGATGGTTGATAATTTATCATACATTTCCAGAAAAATACCATTCTAATCAGAAGAGAAAGCTTTTATTGTGAAACCGCGTAAGCGTAAGAGGGGATGGGAGTGTTTCTTGCGTATGCGTCGCGACTGCAACAACGAGAAGATGATCAACGACGGTTCCGAAAAAGTCATGCCAAGCGAAAGACTTTGTGGCAGATACGACGACCCGAATGCTGATGTCCTCCCGGGGGACTAATGGCCGATGGCGGCGTATGCACGATGCTCAACGATTCGCCCGAATGCAATGCCCGTGGCAACGGACGATGACGATGCTAAGGGTGGGGCCAACTCTGGGGCCTTCGTCACGCGGCGGTTCTGGTTCTGCAACCTGTGACGAATCGTACACAATTCTCGATGAAAGATGATGTGCTGATGGTGTGTACGATGGAGTGGAGTCCACACCGACCGATATCTAGCTGTAGACAGCATCACGAAACGATCGTTCGGTATCGGTGTGCGTGGCGTCCGCATCATCCCCCCGTCCCACTATCATCCCACCGCCACCGGTTAAGGATGATGGATGTTGGATCCGTGCGATGACGCTGCACTTTCTGGACCCGCACACCCGCCAATAGGTACTTTCGTTTGGCGTTCTGATTAACCTATACCCCTTCGCGTATCGCTATAAAGCCAGTGTCGGAAATCTGAGCCCAACTAAACCACAAAACCAAATGCTACGGCCGGAGCTCTGTCTTGCCGTAATAACGTAGCCGGTCAGATTTAAAGGAAACAAAAGCACCGTGTTTCGGCTGAAGTAATCGTTAAGGCTGGAAGGTAATCTTCCCATCGGTGGCCATAAGTCTTCTCTCTATTCGCGACGCCACCGCGGACCGAATGCGAAGATTCATCTGCTTTGTAAGCATCGGGCTCTGTAGAAGATAGAATCGCTGAATGGTACGCGTACGGTGGGTTTGGTTTTGATTTTACTTAATTTCATTTCTACGTTGCTCTTTTTTTCTTTTGTTGTTGTTAGTTTCAGCTTCAAACCGGAATCGGATCCCCGCCCCAGTACTGGCCCACAGGTCAGCGCAGGTGATTGCAGATGGGTTTAGATTGTGGATAGCAGATTGTGTATCGCGGTTGAAGTCCACGATCACCGCCATCGAACTGGAAGAGAAACGATGCCAATGCCCTTTTTGAAAGTACCCAGCGAACGGTACCGATAGAATCGCTTAAAATGTCGGTCAGCGTGTAAAGATGAACGAGAGCTACCAACTTCAGAAGGTAACGCTGGACATCTCTCCTTGCACTCGTCGCATAAACGTTCCGCTTGGTCAACTAGACAGTTACCAGCTATAAATATTGATTTGGACTGTTTCCGTTGTTTTGCCGAAACTTTGATCGCCATGCTTGCTTGTTTTAAAGTCCATTTTGGGGGACCCACAGCAAAAGGCTGATAGCTTCGAGCGTTAATTTATGCCAGGCTCTGTTAGCTTAACATATCCACCAAAAAAGCAAGACTTTGGGATGTGATTTCTACGGACCTCCCATTCGAGCCGTTGATCATTTGGGTCAGTGCACAAGTTTGGAGCGTGTTTATAATTACAGACGAAAATAGCGCTGGACCACGTGTTCCTTTACGATGGAGATCCCACCAAGATCAATTTAATAGCTACCAATGTTTTCTCCGCTGGCCATCAACAATGACGTTGATCATCGGCAAACTCCAACCACCGAAAGCAGCGTAACTTCTGGACAGAAAAACAGACAGTGATCGCACGTCGAAGATGGTTGGAGCTGATGTTCGTACGATCACTCGACTTGGTTGATCGTGATTGAATGCATCAGGTAGACAAACCTGATGAAGAGTTTGCGACATGGTCATGGGTTTCACTTTACCTCTCACCCAAGAAAGCTCCCCGTTTTTCCTTTGTGTACTGTACTAGCAACGCTTGTCGTCCAAAGCGATCGCGAGTAGTGCTAATGTCGAATCACGTCCGTAAACTTTGTGTCTGCTGCTTGTGAATCGCATCGCAATTAGAGATGCGTTTTAAAATGCGATAATTATCATTAGAGCGCCATCAGTCGCCCGGACGACGGTCACCATTGTGGAACGTCGCACGGACAAGTGCGTCCCATTGGCGGCTACTCCATTTTCCTAATCCTGTTGCTCTATTCGATGGGTGCAGCTTTTAGCTGATGCACGACGGTTCGCCGTTTCCCTTTCTAGAAATTGGAAGCTTCCATTTCCGCGCACTGCGGGCGGATCGAGATCTTGAACTTCGATTGGACGGTGGCGTGAGTTGGAATGGCAAGGTAAAATTAAAACGAAAGTGTGCAAGAAGCTACCCAATTCCGTCCATCAAGCATTGCGACGCGTGCATCCAACAACGGTAAGGAAAGAAAGGTGAGTCTAAACAGTGCCCACCGCTGGACCATTGTTTCGTTCGGTCTTGCGTGGGGAGAAAGTCATAGCTGTCATAGCTGAAATATGCTAAATTAACGTCAACTAGATCGCAGCTAGAAGGGACCCTTTTAAGAAACGGACGATTAAGTCTAATGAAATGAAGGTATAAAAAAAATCGATCGGGTTTAGCGCTCTGTAACTGAGCTGTAAACAAATCTTTCCCTTGCACAGCACGGTAGCTGTCGGCCGCTGTCGGCCGAACTGAAAACACAAATTAGTAATCCTGCGGTCCGTATTCTTTCAACGTATGGCGGAAAATGGGTCAAAAGTTTATGATTCCTCGCTTCACTAGTGCAGCACTTTTCCTCTCCTGCTTTCCCGGAGGATTGGAACAGTTAATCAGCAAACCGATCCGACACGTACCGTTGGCAAACAGACAAAACATGGACCCTTTGCATACATGGATGCGTGCGTGTGTGTTTTGTTTCCGATCAATCAAATCCACAACACAACGTGTGGCTGGTGGTTTTGTGTGTGCATCTTTACCGATGTTTTGCCGTAAGGGACAGTATTCCCCAAAGCCGTCGGAAGCAGCAACAAAACAAACCTGTTCCTTTTCAGAGCGACGCCATTGGCCTGCCGGTATCTTTCCCGGTGGAGAATGCGATGATGAAAGATGATGGAGATGAATTTTAATTGGTTCGCCAAAAACTACTACCGCTACCTGTAGAGGAGGAGGCGAAGAAAAAGGATTCACTGAAGGCAGAGCAAAAGCCGCCACCGTTGCCATTCGCTCCATTGTCCATCTTTCTCGCCCCATTTGCATAATGTCCTTCACCGTGTCCCCTTTCGCAAATAATGTCTTACTGGAAGTGACACGCCGTTCCGTTATTTCTAGTTTTTTTTTCCACCATCACACGTTGTCTCGTTTGACACTTTGATTAACATCAGGAGGCCCCATCGGTGGGAATTAGGAGTACTCCTAGCACGGTACCATTCGAACATTCCGCGTTTACCGTGGCTGGAACACGCCGCGCATTGGAGATTTTTGGTTGATAGCAGGAATTTCCAAAGTGCATTTATAACGAAGCCTACCGCCGGATAATGGCTCAATGCGGTCAGCTTGGTGTCAAAGTCGTGACACGGCCGAAACAGCAACGCAAACGGTACATTTTTCGTTCCCGTTGCGTGCAAGCTCACGGCGCACGAAGTGCGAGATATAATCGATCGGCAAGAAATTATGCGTTTCTGCATGCGCCCCCCAATGCACGGAATGATTGGGATTGTTTATGGCGGGGAATGCTTTTAAGGTCGGGTAGATTAACGTCCCCGACCCCTGGAGAATCGAGGTGTTAAATTGAGAAACGAGTTTTGTTTCTTAGAACAAAACGACGCGCTGGCAGCGGTGGACGCGATTGCTTTGTTTGCTTTGCATAGGAACCATCTACTTCCTGGTGGGATCTTTTGTGACTTGTGCGAGAATGCGTGTAGAGACGAGGGCGCAACCCAAACACTCGGCAGCTACTGGTGTTCCAAAACAGCAACCATTTTATTGGTGGCCGTATTTGGAACTCGTTAAAAGCCGCTAATTAGGTGACGCCGTTCGAAAATAGCTACACACGTCGGATTCAATAATACGCATCGAAAATGTTCGTATGATTCTTGGTGCGCTTGACTCGTCAAAGATCGTGTGTAGAGTTTTCTTGCTGTTCCATCCCGTATGTTTCGTATTGCGATACTCCAATTCCGTACTGGAATATATGCGGGCGTTACATCTCTTACCCGGAGCAGGGACCGGTCCAAAATCCCATCCGGAACAATACCAGGACTGATTATATCTTGAGGTTGTTGTGTCCAAGAAAAAGGGAAAGAAGTTACGTCTCTTCCAGGAAGGCCCCTCACATACAGGGTGGTTCTTGAGTAAAGCCTCATTTATTACTAGTTTACACTGAAAAATACGAATTGGGCTATAAATTTAACTGCAATAGCGCTTAAGCATACCAATTCCCATGTTTTACTCCTCATTTGAGTAGGTCCCCCAGCAACTTATCCCTTGACCACTCCCTGGTGATCAGCTCTATGTACCACAGATGGAATTACGATCGGCGGAGGAAAAGAATAATGACCCTAGCGGTCAATTCTAGTGCAATGTGCAAACACTAACCGATTGAACACTGATGATTGGGCAATAAAGCAAGTACCCGTAGTACAACCCACGCACTGGGGAGTTCTGCACCAAACCCCATCCACTTGTAAACGAGGATCATATAAACCTGTTGCCTGGTACACCCTGCAAAATACATCGTACGGTAGCAGGTACAATCGACACTCTTAATCGGGATGTGTCTGCTACGCGTAGATGATTAGATCTAAGTGTCGAGGGGGGCGAAACCTGGAGGACACCTTGTCGAAAACATAAAATCGTGTTACCAACGGAAGGCGCTGGTGCAAACGGTAGACCCAGTTCCCTTTCATTTGCAAACACTCGCCTAACCACCTCCCAACATCTAACGGCAATGATTAATCGTGTTCAATATGCGATCATGACATCTTATGCTGGTGCGAGATCCGTGTATTGACGATCCGGTTCGTGTGGAACACGTTGCACCAACGATCGTCATGCCGACGGACGGAAGTCAGCGTCGGCGTGTCGTGTGGGATGGCAAATTTTTGTTTTGCCTCAGCGCAAAGCCAATGGTCGCCCACCTGCTTCTTGACAAGATTAAGCCGGCGAGGTGAGAGATCACAATGGAGTACTGTTGGGTTTTAATAGGCTTATGCATGCGGGACAGCTAATAACAACATTCAACCGCTAGAAAAGTGTATTGGGAAATTGAGTGCAAGTTTTGCTAAAGTGTCCCAAATATATATTGGAGGGGTGTTTAGAGTAACATGCTTGCGTTGCAACTTAAGGCTTTATTCTGGTTTCGAAATACTGCGCTGTTAAAATCCTCCAGTCCACTATCTTCTGCGTGGTTATTGCATTCCACGTCAAATGCTCGCTCCACGAAACGATCATGGCTATCGATCGACACGACAGCTTGACAGTTCTCGACTTCCGACGGCTGAAACTCGAGAGCTGGCCGGTTCGCACGAATCCCACTATCGAGCCCCATTTGACGTCATCCTTCCGAGGCCTGCCATCCGTCTGTGTCTCTTATCCAACGCAGCGGACCACTTGGTTCCTGTTTTGCAAAACTTCTGCCCTGATTCTCGCTGTGTCTGCGCCTGTCTGGCAAGCGCGATGTTTTCTATTCATCCATCGGTTCTAGACGGTAGTTGTCTTGCTCTCATTTCATTATGTGTGTCCCTTCACCAAACCCACATCGCTTTCGGATTTCGGACGCTAATCTAGCGTCACATATGTATGGCACACGCACAAACGCGATCAGACCCAAACGGGCGGTGATTCCGATTAAATGAATTCAATTAGTACGACCGAACCCATGTGGAGGTGAAGCAGGTTGGTTTCACGAGGGGGTTTGCATGAGATTGTGTTATTCGTGTGTGTGTGTTGCTGAATGATCTTGCGGATTGAAAAGCCAAAGCATACGGTGCCCGTAAACGGGTAAAGGAAGATGAAATATAATAAAATAATTTTCATTATTAACCGAAATGGTTTACCCAGCGGAACGAACCGGCAGCAACGCACACACATACGCACGGATGAGTTTGAAATATGCTACGAGCAACAATAATTGTATTTCTCCGTCAGTCCGGCACTGCGAACCCATGCGGAAGATGATGGAGGAATACTGCGTACGAATGCCCGTTCCACACCGTACCGAACCAAAAACCGCGAACGATTCCGTATTGAGCAGACTAATAACCGCGTAATGGATCGATATGTTTCGGTTACGAGCTATCCGTTCGTGCGGTTCGATCAAAATATAACCGAACACCCCCCCGGTAAGACGACATCGTCTAGATCGTTTTACTGTCGAAAATGCGTAGACGAGCGGAGGGTACGGTACATAAACGATCTTACCGCTTTCCGATCCCATAAAACCTTGAAATGCGCTATCAGTCATACGACGTGCGCTGGGGATGGGTCGTTTTTGCCTATTAGAAGAACCAGGAACGATTGGGGTGATTTTATGACGAGTGTGTTGAATGCTTCAATCTTCACCATAATCAACCACAGCGAATAAACTTCCAAATTGTTCCAGAAACGATCAAGACAAGGCTACTGTGTTTGTGTGTGACTGAAGCAGATGATGATGATGATGATGACTGTAGCGAGCCAATTTTTGTCTCAAACGTAAGGTGGAGGCGATTAATGGTAGCGTCAGTAGGAAAGCAAACCATTCCGAATTTCAAATGTTATCACATGGACTTGGAACCCCAAGAAAGCATGATCATTAAGATCTTGAATCTTTAAATTGATGGTTTCATAGAAACAATATTGTATTGTACACAGTGAACCTTCATTCGTATATTTTGTTGTATATTTTGCACAAGTTTTCTAAATTACGGCTTGCCACGTACAACAAATACATTGCCCAAATTTAGAACAGCGAAAGAGCGCAAAACATTAACGCACGGTTCCACATTGAACCTTAACTAGTTGTAATTGAAACCATCCAACGGACAGAGTAAATGATAAAAATATATATACATTTTAATTAATTCATTAGTTTAGGCAAGTTTTCCTTGGTTGACCACTGTCCATAAATGTGGCTTCACAACAAGTTCGTTAGAGAAAAATGATTAATTTTTAAATAGCTGAAATAGCAAACGAAAGATAAAATCTACAAATATCAATTCATTTTCCTGAAAAAAACACAAACAGGAGAATAAGAGAAAATTAAAACAGAAAGCTCAAGGAAAATGAGCCACACAGCACATGGGTAGTTAGTGAAAACATCGAGAGATGTTTTGGTATCGCGAATTTAAACGAAAGTTTCGTCGACAATAAAAATCAAAACAAACACTTCCAACTTCAACCATGGAAAATTAAAACAATATTATTGTAGCGCAACTTAAGATGATTTATGGGATACCAATGGAAAGCTGAGAACCTCCCTAGGCTGTATGTTTTCCCCAGTGGGAAATTGTTTAATCCAGGGGTCGGCAAAGTGCGTCTCGCCAATAAATTTAAATTTTGCTTTGCATTTTTCTGCTAGTATTCTAACGATTTAATGTCATGTTATATTGAAACGAAATACAAAAACAAAGATAATATAAAAATGTTAAATATATAATAAAAGTACTGCAGATATCACCTAGATCATGTGTCGGAAAACTCGTTTGAAGTGTCTGGCCCGTAGTTTCACTATTGTTTCTACTAGCTGGCCCTATTCGTGAACCACTGACCACTGGAATTAACATTCAATAAATGAATGTACAACACTATTTTTAAACAAGAAGGTACGAATGGCTTGAGTAATATACACTGCCAGTGAAATTAACAACTTAATCTTACCCCAAATGACACCTTTCTCGCCTGATTCAACTAGGTGGATCATTGTGTTTGAAAAAAACTAAAACCTACCCTTCCAGACAGACTCACCCTTCCCTAAAACACAAAATTAAATTTTTAACAGAGGAAAGCACCGATTGCGAGTGTGCTCCTAAGTGCTTCTGTCCCATTTTTCTTTCCTGTAATACACTCCTACCCAATGTTCGGTAGCGTCAATGTTTGGTGGCGTCTGTCGAGCCATTACTTTCCCCTGAGCATCGCATCGGCCCCGAAAGCCCTTTTAACTGTTGCCGCCGTAAAGGGGGCAACCTTTTTCCCAGCATGGCTCACTCAACTGCATCTCGTTAGGTTTTTTTTGTTGTGGATGTTCGACGTTGAATTTATTTACTCTTGCCACTACTTATAGGATGGTTTATCTTTCGACGAGAAGTCATCTAGTTGACCCACACACAGCCCGTGTGTTAGAGCTGGCAAGCATCTTTTTCCACCAAAGCAAACATCCGAACGGGATGCGAGGAGGAAACAAAAGGGAAATCTTGACGGCAGTCCTTGGCAGAAATCGCGATAAAACAGTGGATACATATGCTTCGGAATGTTGCCGAACTGCGCCTCATCCCACCCAACCCAGAGGCCAAACAGTATCTGCCCTCCAAAACACAACACAATTAAAAACCGCCTGACTTGAAGATGGTTCGAGCTATTTTCACCGGTGGTGGAAATTTAAAGTACGTACTTTACGTTACTTTTGGGGACGCGATTGCCGGTCGATGCCGCGTGCAAATGTCAATACACTCCCGCGATCGCGATCGTACTGCGGTTTCCCGGGGGAGGGGGAGGGGGAGGGGGGGTGGCAGTTGGGGGTTGTTGTATGATTAAACAAACATCTCCCAAAAAAAGCATCTTCGTTGGGGACCTCGAATACAGCACCATGATCGTTCAGGGAGAACAACATAACGGCGCAGATGGGCATGAAGTAAGACGCGAAACGAACCATCACGAAATAAAAAAAACACACTTCTTTAATGCAATGTTTATATTTGCGGGAGGAATAAACTTCATCTTTTTGGGGGGAGGTGCTTATACGAAAAAAAGGGAAAAAACAATGATGAGCTGTTTAAAATTGAACGTCTCCCGATGCGAGGACGCAATGTACAGTTAGTGTGTTTGCCGGCATGGGCCAGAGTGCAACGATGCACCGGTGCACAGCTGCAGGACAAGAGTTAGCGGACGCAGGCAGATAAACAGGAGGTCTTACACGGTACGGGAAGAAAATTTCTCGCCACCGAACTCATCATAAATGCGTGGAGCTGCCGCATGTCTGTTTGTTTCTGTGGCAAGGCAAACATTAGCACAGCGATTGCTCACGTCTGATACACCTATGGATGCACCCCGCAAAGACACCGCCGGCCTACAGATCCACAGTTCCCGTTTGGATATCAATTCGAGATGCGGGAAAGCATGACCTGAGTGCTTGACAGCAGATCTAATTAAGACGTTTTATGGCATTAGCGATTGTGACGAAACGGGACGGTTTACTGTAAAAACTGTCTGTTGAAAAATGTTTGATTTAAAATTTATGAAATAATTGTATAAATTCAATTGGTGGAAATCTATTAACAAATAACTGTTATGTTATATATGTTAAACAGTGAATATGAATTTTGTAAAGTAATGCATCAACCACCAGAACGCGTAACAAAAAACTCTTTGGTTTTGTTAATATTTCTAGCTCTGGCGTCCTTTAACCAGGAAAATACCCGCCCCGGAAATCTATTACGCTCAATTAAGTGTGAAATTACGCGCATAAACCTTTTCTATGATGAAACACGAGTACAGTACAAAGAGGATCAAGAAAAAACAGATGACAACAAGTAACGAATTACTGTATTATCCCCTGTGCAGCAAACAGAACCGACATTCACGAAGATACATAAGCAGAAGCAAATAGGCAAGAAAGCATAGTTTAAAACAAAATCATCGACGGGGGTCTGTGTCAGGAAGAGGCTTTTTAAAAATCTGGCTGCACACACCAAGACTCCCGCCGCCCGGGTGTTTTTTTTTTAATGCACCACAGGGGTGGCCTTGGACGTAAAGGTTCTTACAAAGCACTATGCTGACCTTCAAGGCACGTTTTATTTAACCTCACATAGGCAAGTGGTAAGATGGGATTCTAATTCTTCTCTACTTGGATAAAAAAACGTCTTTCGCAATTTATATCTCTACCGAAACATTTTCGAAAATGCATAGTAAGTGGAAAAATTACATTGAGATATCATTTACCGTGAAGTAAACACGGGCAAACGCACATAGAGGACGCTATAATTAGGGAGGAAAACATGCTACAAATTAACACCAAGATCGCTTACCTTTCGTGTGTGACATGTTATGATGTTCCGCCGCAGCAGCACCGGGCAGCAGCCTGATCGAGCTGCAGCCGATCAACATAAACAGTAGCGCTGGCCAGACCATGTTTCAGGAGGCGATGGAGGAGAAGGAGTGAACGAGTGGCAGACGGGTTGTTGATGGTTTCCTTTCATACAGCGCTGTATGAATGATCCCGTTTTCCTGGTTCTGATCTCTTCCGTCTGGTTTCCTATTCCCTGGGTAAGGGCGTGTACACTTTCACAACAATGCGCTTCGTCTTCCGCCCGACCAGGGAGAAAAGTGCTGATAGTGGGCCACCAGGCCCCCTACACGGTACACTGTTCTCAGGGCAAACAAAACCGAAGAGATTTTATGCTTTACTGCAGCAAGCACATGCGATGAATGATGAATGATGAAATTGGTCGTCTCTCGGTTTGGATGTGTTGTTCGTACTGGCTAGATAGTGTGGACGATCGGTACACATCCCTCCCTCAACGGGGGTTTCTTCACGCGCATCCACTTTCAATTAACATAAAGCCCAATCGAAGTTTTGGTTTTCATCTTCTTTCACCACAGCAAATCTGGCGTCAATTCCTGGAGGGAATGAGGAAGGGATCCGATTTTTCCGGTGTTTTGCTGGGCGTTGATTTTTTTGAAAACAAAAAGAACACTGCCAACAGGCAACCAACACGGGAAGCGAGCAGATTATCGCACTTTACGCATGATCTTTCTTTCTTACACCGAAAGGAATCAATCTATTCAAACGTGTAGAATTGCCAATGATCACTTTCGTTGCGCTTTTGCACCGAGCTTTTCTCACACACCAACTGTACCGAACGCGGGGAGTGGGTTTGTGTTAATATCACTATCAGTGCGACTACCAGGGGGTCTTCGAGAGGAGAGGTACAACTTCGCACACTGATTCACTGCTAGGCAATAGTGGCCCCAGGGGAAAATATTTCCAGGAAGAGCGATAATTTTCGGGCAGCCTTTAGATTGCTATGGTTGCACAATGTACCACATTCACAGCACTTTAGTGATAGCTCTGGTTGCATTGCATTTTTTATTGTTGTTGCAACAACCCACCCTGAAACAATGGGCACTAATTTGAAGGCTCTAATATCGCTCGCAGAATTCGGCCGTACAAGATCACTTAATACGCCTTTACGCACCGTCGTCACTGCGAAGGGGTACGGTGAATTGCCAAGAGAGTAGAACCATTTTGGCCTTTCTCCATATCGAATACCGCACCGTACATCCCACCCTCAAAAGCCACCCCGCCGACACCACTTTTTTTTATCGTATCACGGTTATCGCTCACCCCGGGCACGTTTTCGCGACTTTCGCGACGATATGGCGCGCGTCGCCTGAAACCCCAATTGGGTCGAAGGCACGCAACACCAGCAGGCACTTGGTCGGTGGGATCCCTTTTTGTCTGACTCACACTCCAAAACACACTGCACAAAGATAAACGCCGAAGAAAGATTCTTTCGATTGCCCGCAAAAAAGGGAAGCGAGCAAAACGTGCCGCTATGTGCGATCGAAGGGAGTGGGAAAACGACGCGAATAACCGAAAAAAACACCGACACAAACTCATAAACAAGAACGGCAGACGAGCTGGATGGCCAAATACGTTGGCGTCGCTGTGTCCCTACACCGCACCGGAAAAGGAGTATCGTATTTTGATTCTTTATTTTTTGGAGCCTTTCCGTCGCACGCACTTCGGTGTGTTCGTGGATCGCGATCGCGTAGATGAGGCGTGATCGCAGTTTTGTTTGTTATTTCCGCTCACAGTATATCGGAGTACGATTCCACAAAACAATCTGAACTTTCGTTGTGTTTTGACGACAACTTGCACTGTTTGCCAATGGGAAACGAAACCGAGAAAAATAAATCAAGAACTGCCTCTTGGTGTACGGAGCTCGCGGAGCAAAACACGACGCGCGTCCACTCGCACCAACGTGCACTGTTGAAATGAATGAAATGAGTGGGAAATAATGAACGTACGAATGAATGGAATGAACACCGCGATTTGTGATGCATTTTCCCAGCATCAGCACAACGGTACCGTTTCATCAAACCGCGCCGCAAACTGCATTGAATTCTAAAAATTTGCTACTAAACGTCCGGCTAGAGAAACCATTGATGAGTTCATCGCTTTCTCTTGTTTTTCACATCGGCCAGAGTTTATAAAATAAATAACGACATAATTTTCTTTTCCACATGTTCATTCCTTTCCCCACAAGTTTGGTGAATCGGTAAATCGCGTGGTGAAAATAATTGACGTTCGGCTTTACCGTACCGGTTCAGATATTTTTGACATTTCATATTTCGCAACGTAAATATTGACTTCTATCAGCGCTAGCGCTGGTGTTTTTCTGCTACTCCGTTTCGGAAGGAATTCAGATTTAGCAACATAAAAACAGATACTGCAGCGTGACGGCAGTAGGAAAACGCTTGATCTTCATCCCAGGACATCGACAGCACAGCTTTTTGCAAAGAAAATTGCTCCTTCGGTGATCGAAAATAGTAATGGTAGTGTAAGCAACCATGAGCGTAATCGATTTTCTCCTCAGGTAAGCAACATTCGTCCTTCTTTGTTTCACACCTCTTTATCCTTTTGTATCCTTTAGCCCAAGCTAATAGCAGGTTTCCGATTGCGGGAAAAGTTTTGCCATTTCCTCCACTCCAGCTCTTTATCGATAAAATCCCGTTTCCATTCGTTCTGCTAGTGAGATGAATTATGAGTTTCTGTATTTCTTTTTTTGTTGTTTTGCTATTACGAACGTACTGTATTACGGTATCGTTTTGTACGGCGAACTCAATACAGGATGCGCATTGAGCTTGTTTTGTTTTTAAAAATAGACCAACCCAGCCCCCATTTTCCCTGTCTTGCCAATGTTACTGCAACAACAACGGGAAGCATAACAGTTGTGTGTGGAAAGATGCAAGCCAACACGGCACACTACACCTGTTCATGTACGCCCGCGTCCATTGTACGGATGCTTTCCTTCTACCCAACTTGGTCCATTCCGACGCTTGCTCTCATCCCAATTTTCACCTTACTTTTCTCATGCAGCAGAAACAGTCGCGTTGAGTAGGGGAAAGGGAATTGCCGAAACCGGCCATTCGGCCAATATTGTTCAAACCCTACCGTTCAATGCTTTCAAATCGTACCTCCCAAAATTATTCGGTTTTCGTACGACGCACGGCAGCAAGCTATCCGATCATCGAAAGCGTGTGAGTTGAGCCCTGAATGGTGGTAGCTAGTGGACGAGGTAAGAATCTGCTGTTTTATGTTACCTTTTAGTAAGTACCTTTTGGCCGTGCGTTTCGTTCGTTAATAGTATGTACTAGACTCTAGACCGCTTGCCCTGTGTGTGATGTTATGAATGTTTCATAAACGCTTTTGGATCTAATGGTAACCGTTTGCATCGTTCTGTGCGCGTACATTGGAAATGCCTAAACTGCACACTACATAACCTCGTTAAGTCCGATCAGAAGAGGTTAAGTTTTAATGCTACAATGTATCTTCTCTTCTTGCATTTTCACAGTTGGCAGATTATACTACAACCTTTGCTGAAGATGATCCGCCGACTATTCAGTACACTCATCGCGGATTACCCTCCGGCGGGAGAGTTTTTACCTTCAGCGCCTCAACCTAGCAATAGGCAACCGTCCGGAGGTGGAGCGGAAGTGGTACCTCCGGCTTTTCGCACTAATTCGCTACAATCCTTGAGCTGGCTGCACGCTATTTCCCCCTGCTTTCCAGTGTCAGGCGATTGTATAGAGGTCATCCGTGAGCCCAGCACGTTCTACAACACGCTGCTAGACAAATGTTCCGTCGCGCGTCGTAGAATCATGCTCGCCAGTCTATACCTTGGCACGGGTAACCTTGAAACGCAACTAGTTGCCGCAATCCATGAAAATCTGCGTAACAACGTACAGCTGAAGGTGGACGTCCTGTTGGACTTCACGCGAGGTACACGTGGTGTGCGCAATAGTCAAACCACCCTAATGCCCTTGGTGGAAGAGACGGATAATTTCCGCCTTTCGCTCTACCATACGCCAGTTCTGCGTGGACTCACGAAACGGCTCGCTCCACCGCGATGGAACGAGCTGCTCGGTATACAGCACATGAAACTGTACCTGGTGGATGACACGGTTATTATTTCCGGTGCGAATCTGTCGAACGATTACTTCACCAATCGGCAGGATCGGTACGTGATGATCGAAGACCGACGACTTGCCGACTTTTACGCCAACTTCCTGTCGAAGGTGCAAGAGTTTAGTCTGACGGTTGGACGTGATGGTGCTACCAGAATGCACGACACCTGGACTATGCTGCCGTACAAGTGTGCGCAGCTCGAGTTTGCAACTGAAGCGCGAGACCGCATCCGAACCTACTTCCGGAGCGTGATGGAGGAACAGCGAGCGGTTTGTGAGCGGGAAGACGCACAACATGCGGACACGTGGATATTTCCACTGATCGAAATGGGACAACTCGGAATTCATCATGACAGTTTGGCCACGAAGCAATTGTTGTCCGGGTGTTTAGCTGGTTCGCAGCTACGGTTAGCAACGGGGTACTTCAACTTAACGGAGACGTACATGAACACACTGACGAATGATTGCCAAGCACAATGTAATATCTTAATGGCACACCCGAACGTGAGTAGTTTTTTGTACAGATTAGTGATGGACACACCTTACTCAATGTCGATCTTCTCTGTTCCGTTTCTTTTGCAGGCTAATGGATTTCTCGGAGCAAAGGGACCAGCAGGCGGTATACCAGCTGCATACTCCCTGCTAGCTCGCAAATTTCTCGAGATGCTAAAATCCTCCGGTCAAAGCCATCGGGTGGAATTGTTAGAGTACGAACGGGCCGGGTGGACGTACCACGCGAAGGGTCTGTGGTACTATCTACCCGATTCGCCCCTCCCGAACGTCACCCTGATCGGTTCATCCAACTTAGGTGAACGGTCCGTCAACCGTGATCTTGAGGCCCAGGTCTGCGTGGTCACCAACAACGCCAACCTGCAGCGTAAGCTCGAAACAGAGTATCAAAATCTGCTGCAACACGCGGCCACAGCCGAAACGGAACTGATCAACCGACCGGTACCCCGCTGGGTTCGTGCCGTCGTCGGTCTGTTTCGGAACTTTTTCTAATCTCGCTTCTGTATCGATAACCCAGGACTGCAGATATCTGCGCTTACCTTGCATCGAAATTTGATGCCATTCTCATGATGCCGTGCGAACAAACTCCTCCAATACATTCCCGTGATAAACACGGGTGTTGTGATCAAGTTAATCATGTCAATCGTTCGTTTTCGGCACATACCGCCGCGACATAGCTTAATTTCAGTCACTACGCATCGCACTAGCTTTAGTCGAACAAAAGAATATCTTGTTACACAAGTTTGTTACCGTTCCAGTTAGGTTCGTACACAGTACGACCAATTACCAAAGCTACCGAGCTAGCAAAACGAGGGCATAGTTCCTTCGTTTGGATGTAAAAAACGTTGTTTTTAAAACAGTAAAACCTAGCGTACAAAATAGCCACATGGACATCCTACCTTTATTACCGTTCGATACCCGAAAACAAAGATGTTTCTTTATGATTGCGTTACAGTTTAGCAAACACCGGCGTTTCCTTGCTTTGTGAAGCCATAATAGCGTTCAGGAAATCTTCACTCTGCAGGTTAAGCATGTTGATTCCGCGAATGTGGTCCAGCCCTTCCTGCACCGTATGGTCAGCAGAAAAGACGAGATTTTTCTTCGTTCCCTGCACAGCTATCGGACTCTTGCTGGCGATATCTTCTGCTAACTTCATCGCTCCTTGCATCAATTCTTCCCGATTGTCAAAGATCCGAGACACTAGCCCATGGTTGAACGCTTCGTCGCTCGCAAACTTACGTGCGGTAAAGCTTAGTTCCCGCACCCAGCTCTGATTACCGACGACACGTGGGAATCGTTGCAATGCACCAACGTCGGCCGCCAAACCTATATCCACCTCTTTCAACGAGAAAAAAGCATCACGAGTGCAATACCTGATATCGGCCGCCGTGATCAAGTTGAGGCCCGCACCGATGCAAGCAGCATGTATAGCAACGATTACCGGTTTATAGCATTGCTCCAGCGAACTGATACAGTCCTGGTAGAGTTTGATAGTTCCCTCGAGCAGGCGACCACGTCGTCCCACTTCCTCGATAGCACCTAACTGCTGGCCCAGCTTCATCATATCAAACAGGTCAATGCCAGCCGTGAAGTGTTTGGAGGTACCGCCTGATAGTACCACCACCCGGCAATCGGGATCATTGTGCAGCTGATCAAAACAATCCTTGATTTCCGTCCACAACTGCCGATTGAAGGCGTTCATACGATCGGGACGATTGAACTCGACGTGCACCACGAACGGGGACGGCGTCGTTAGCTTAAGCGTTTTAAAACTATATTTCTCGGGCACATCGCCGGAACTTGTAGCCGTTGCACATAGATTGCGAGCGATCGGTACTGTGCAAAATGAAAGAACACATTAACTTTAACTCCAATTTGTGAATAACGAGTTGGTGCAGTTTACCTCCTGGTCGGACCATCGTTTTGAGAGTGGAGAAAATAGCACCAAAGGCAACTTTATTCATGTTCCGAAGTGATTTGCAAATATTTTAGAGCTTGTAAAACTGGACTTTGGTCGGTAAAATGGGTTCCAATCAGCTGAATCTGGCCAAAGCGGAAGGTGGCAAAATGATAACGGTATAGTTGCTCTTTGCTCAGGGAAACGTCAAACTGCATGTAACATCAATGTTTACAGCATTTTTTTACAAGCTTCTGCAACATATTTGTTAAGTTTTTATTTAACTATGCAAGGAAAACTCCAATGAAAAGGAAAAAGTCAATTGTATTTTTTGTTTTTCTTTTCTGTGAAATGAGAAAAAAAATTACAGCGAGCACCGGTAATTACAAGCCCAGACATTTGTAGGGTTTCGCCAGAACACTGTTTTGTTTAGTATTGTTTTTTTGTCCGCTCATTCGATCATGAACAATTGATTGGCACTTCTGTTTTGATCATTGTGCCGAAAGGAGGCTGAACGGCACAACACAAAACACTGAGCACAATTAGAAAATACCAATTACAATGGTTGCAGTACATTGTGTGCAGTAGTGTGTGCGTTTTTTCGAACTTACTGTATCGCAACTTTCGGAAAGTGAAGTGTTTTTGTGTTTCCAGCACTTTTGCCCTATGCAATGAATAACATTTAGTGGACGTGTGTGCAATGTTTGTAAATCTCTCATGGTAATTTGTTTCCCTGTGCATTATTCTACCGATATAACTTATTGCATGGTTACAATCCTAACTGGAATGATGAAATTATTCCAAAACATGACTGTCTCTTTGGGGCCTGCTGTAGATGCTTTGGGAGCTGTAGTAGAGAATGCAAATATGCTGGGAAGTTATTCGTTTCTCAAGAGTAGGGCGTAATTAGTCAGAATGCGCTTTGCAGTCAGTTGTGCAACAGGTATCTCTGTTTGCCGAAGTGAATCTCTTGAAAGTGGATTACATCAAACAAGAATACTAGTGAGACGCACTGGGATGATAGATAACTAGTGGTGCGTTACACCAGATTTACACCGCGATAAGATTCCTGATGTACAACTGATACGAGAAATTTTGTGGTTGAATGGTGCTCCTCTGCGAACAGAAAAGAAACTCACAAACAAACGCAATCTCAGTGCACGTTTTTTCGTTGAAGCCGGCAGTCGTAATTTGCAGATAAGACCCAAACAATCAGCGATTTGAAGGCAGCATTTGTCATAATTAAAATTACTGATTGAACAAATCAAAGGACACCGATACTGCCGTATGTGCGCGTGCCTTGTGATTCACGTTTGAAAGGCAAGAAAACAGCAACATCGTCGATCACAAAAAAAAAGGTTTTTCCCATACCGGGAATCGAACCCGGGCCTTCCGGGTGAGAGCCGGATATCCTAACCACTAGACAATATGGGACTGTTAAGAGGAGAACCATACCAAACAGAACAGTATTCCACGCTGCACTGCTAGGAATCAGTAACTTATTCATACTTTACAACAAGTTGACCGCCGATTTGTCTTCTTTCACAGAAAATCCATCGAAAGCTTTTCTCACCGGTACTTGGTAACGCGAACTAACCGCAAACGCATCACACGTAACTTAATTCCATTGAGTACAATGGCCTGCCCCATCTATAAGCTGCTGCTATTCATTGCCCTACTGATAATTCAAGTGATAGCCACCTGCAAAGCCACTTTAATAGCCAACGAGGATGAGCAGAATAACGGCGGCCGGGTGTCCAGTGTAGACTGGGAGGTCACTTATAGTCCGCCTAATCTTAATATGGATATGGATACGATGCGAAACGTAACCGTACGAATCGATCACATCAAGCCGACGGATTTGGACGACATTCGTACAATACAATTAAAAAGCGAGCGGGAACACGTGGCCTGGGTTGAGAACGGTACGATCGTTATTGAGCCCCTCGTCGCGTCTGTAGCGTACAATGGGTCGTTTAGCATCGTTGCGAACTTTCTTGGACAGACAAAACTTTTCGTTGAATTGGTGCGCAAGAACGGGTCTACCGAGCGGCTTCAATCGTCCACCCTTCCCGTGACCGTGATCCGTCCCGAACGCGTCATTGATCACGTCTTCACTGGCTCCGTCATACTGCTAATATCAATCCTGTACATCAACTTCGGCGCAGCGATGGACGTCGGAGCACTGAGACAGATCGTTCGTCGACCCGTTGGTCCCGTGATAGGATTTATCTGCCAATTTGTATTTATGCCACTGTTAAGCTACGGGCTGGGACATTTGCTTTTCCCCGATAACTACGAGCTCCAGCTTGGACTGTTCTTTACCGGCGTTTCTCCAGCCGGAGGTGCCTCCAATATCTGGACTGTAGCGCTGGGCGGGAATCTTACACTTTCCATTGCCATGACCACTATCAGCACGCTGGCAGCATTCGGTATGATGCCTTTGTGGATTTTTACCCTCGGTCGTACTATTTTCCAGCGCGCAAATCTTGTCGTACCGTACAGCCGCATTGCCTACACAGCCGTTGGGTTAGTTGTACCAATTAGCGCTGGGTTGCTCATACAACGTTACTGTCCCCGATTTAGCAACCTACTGGTACGCATTCTTAAGCCCATGTCCGTGATATTAATCCTGTTCATCGTCATATTTGCCATTGTCACCAACCTGTACCTGTTTGAGCTGTTCTCATGGCAAATCATCCTCGCTGGGTTGGGACTGCCGTTGATTGGTTACTGTTTCGGATTTCTGGCAAGCCACCTGATGCGTCTGCCTCTTGCTGATTCGTTAGCCATCTCCGTCGAAACGGGCATCCAGAATACCGGTATCGCGATCTTCCTGTTGCGCTTTGCCCTGGAACAACCGGCAGCCGATCTAACGACAGTTATGCCTGTCTCGAATGCAATTATGACACCGCTGCCTTTGCTCTTGCTTCTGATCGGTCTACGGATTCATGAACGGTAAGTTGGGTTTGTTGAGGTTTTCATGTTTCTTTATGTGTACATGTCTTTTGCTAATTTGATACCCTCAAGCCGCAACCCTTATCGTTTAATTGCAGAGCAAGACGACGGGCTGAAAACAGTTTAATACCGAAATACGATACGAATCCGGTAGAGGCACTAGCCTCCTAGTAGCAACAACATGAATCTACGATCTTCCCTGGTGGTGGTGCTGATGGTAGCGAATTAAACATTCACATCAGAAAGTGATTTTTTGTACATCGAAATACAGAAAAAGCCGTTTATTCTAAAACACTATGTTAGTCTCGCATTTCACCTTCTTCGTCTTCGTCGTCTATGCCCCGTATGTACAACACGTTGTTACACCGAATCAGCACCTCGCCAAGGTGTCCCGTGTTTTGCCCGTCCACAAACTCTTCCGTGTTTGCTAGCTGCATGTTCATGTAACCGTCCACAGACACCAGAAACCCTTTGTACTCATGGCCCCATTTCAGTTTTATGATTACCGGTTTGCCGGTGAGTCCATTGAGGAATGGTTTCGGGTTGATTGGCATAGCAGTCGCCATTGTGGTAGAATGTTGTGTTTCTCTTTCCGGTGAATCCGTACAAGCCAAGCAATAATACACACCTACGTAATAGGGAAAACACCATGTGAATTAACGACATAAGATAAACAAATCGTATTATTTACACAAACCTGAATTCTCTGGGAAATAAATGAGCTGCTAAAGCACGGCGTCTATCGGTGAAAATTTGTTTTCCTTCCCTCGAACACAACCGGCGGGGGATTTTTTGACAATAGCGAGCGTGTTTGACATCCTTTCTGGTGAAATTATTTGGAAAATCTACAAGATCGCGTGGATGACACTAATTTGAATAATGGATAAATTTTAAAACAATGCAATGTAAATATTAAAGTTCTACTATACCAATGTAGTATGTGTAAGTACATATATTACAAAACAAAGTGAATTTATGTATGAAAATAAGACAATTATGATTAAGCTTTTACCAACCGCTAGGGCCATTGCTTGCAAATGTCAACAACACGGGTAGATAAACGACAGACGCTGGTCAATTTCTTGTTTACATCTTTTTTACACTGAGTTCGTACCATTACGTTCCTACCAAAACAGTTTTATCGCATTCACTATGGCCTCTACAGCAGCACAAGCCGTAAGTAATCATCTTTAGTGGAAGCGTTTGGAACTGGACATTCATTTTTAGTTGATTTGTATCCATTTCTTGTCCATAGCCTCCGCAGGTAAGCGGTGCAGACGATCTCGGACCCATCCGTTTGCCGGTGGATAGAGAAACGTATCAGTTCAATGACTGGACCATCGGCTACACCAAATCGCACATCCTCAAAAGTGTCTGCATCAATGGGGACACTTGTGTGGCCGGCGAGCCTGGCTGCTGTGAGCTGTGCGAGTACAACTTTACCCTCGCATTACCACATCTGCCCGACATGGTGTTTCACAAAAATGTGCTACGCATAAGCCATTCGTCCGGAGCACAGCTCGAGTTCAATCCACTCGATGCATTGAAATTAGTACGCAACGAAAAGCTCGACTTGAAGGTGGCCTGCTCCGATGAGTGGCGTGAAAGTCGCCCCGAAGCGGCACAGACCTCGGACAAAGTGAAACCCTTCGATTGGACGTTTACGACTGAGTATTCGGGCACGGTAAATGATCGTTTTCGAGTAGAACCGACGGAGCAACGTATCGATATGTTTAAGCTGATGCGTAAGGAAGAGATCCTGTTTTATCACAACCTGACACTGTTTGAAGATGAACTGCACGATCACGGCATATCGTTGCTTTCGGTGAAGGTACGCGTAATGCCGTCCGGGTTTTACATTTTGCTGCGCCACTTTCTGCGTGTCGATAACGTGCTGCTGCGCAGCAACGACACCCGGTTCCACTATGAAAAGGGCAACGATTACATGCTGAAGGAGTTTACGCATCGCGAAGCAAAGGTGGAACAGCTGAAACACATTCCACCGGCGCTCTTCACCAATCCGGACCATATCGTGGATAAGCTACCAGTCGTGCGAAAAGTGAACGAAAAGTTAACAATCATAAACGAGGAATAGAATATTCGTTGGGGGTTTCGGTGTTGGGTACGCTGCGTTCGATCGTTGGAAGAACATGGCCATGTGATTTAAAATATTCAGCGTGAAAAATAAATTTCTACACGTGTTTCATGTGTGTGTTCAAAGTACATCCAGTAACTGTCTTCTTAAGTCCTCTGCAGCGTGATATTGGAAAGCTCGATCAATACATTAGCCATAAAGTTACGTAGATTCGAGTTATTCTACGTCATGTCACGTGGTATCTATTTTTATTGAATTAAAATTAAACACTAACTTTAGGGTTTTTTCTCCCATTGGTTTGTAGATATCAGATCCTGAGCATACTTGCGGTTTTCACCAATGCAAAGCGAAAGCGTGCTCAGCGCATCCGGTGCGACGTCTACGAAGGTTTGTTCGTCTGGCAAAAACTCCGTTGCCGGTACTAAACAATGGGAGAAAATATTTCATTAAAGAAGGAAATCATAGTCATTAAAACAATCATTCGCACTTACCAACAGTGACCGGTGTGTAGATGGAGAATATCGTCTTCTTTATATTGGCTTGCATGGAATGCAGGCTAATGCATCCGTAATTTTGCAACATCTGCGGAAAGAAAAA
Source organism: Anopheles moucheti (assembly GCF_943734755.1). NCBI lineage: Eukaryota > Metazoa > Arthropoda > Insecta > Diptera > Culicidae > Anopheles > Anopheles moucheti. The sequence continues at coordinate 31,400,960 of NC_069140.1, forward strand.
TATTGATTACCATTCCCGTGTACTATTGATCAGTGTAGTGGTGGTGTCGATTAATACATACCTCCAACAGCTGTCTCAGATGAAACGGGGCCATCATGTTGTAGCGCACGGAAAGTACATTCAACGGGACGCCTGGATGGGCCACACAGTAGAGCAGTATGGAAGTTAGCCAACGGAACAGCAAGCGTTTGTTAATGAGACCATCTATTCTTATCCAGGGTGCCATCGCAAGCAGCATATGTTTTCGCTGATACCTGAAACAATGTTCAATAAAACGTTATTTGTACATTCGGAGTGGTCGGTCATTTACGGTACATGAACTAAGTGTAAGTGATCTTGCCAGTAAAGAATTAATGACCACAGATCCATAGAGATTAAGCAAGAATTGGTAAGATCCCAATTAAAAAATCCCGATCCATACACATCCATATGCGCATTTTACTTACTTTTTTGTTGAACTTTTGCCTTCCAGACTATCCTGCCAGTTCTCTGCCGCTGTATTCAATCTCGGCTTTTTGGAATTGCCCTGTTCCCCATCCAATAATGTACTGCCTTTTCGTTTGTTGCCCTTGCTCGTGTCTGCTATCGGTACCGAACGGGTCGATTGTTCTTCCGTTTGCTCCTTAACTTCCGGGACCGGTGCCTTCGTAAGCCATTCTTCCACAAACTGCCAGTGCACGTAGGTAATGGTCCGGAAACCGGTACGCAACAGCAGCTTAAAGCCACACAGTACCTGTAAATGCTGTTTCAGCTGAACGTGGTTTGGAAAGTTCAGTGCCAGATCAAGCACACTCGCTCCCAGTTTCTGTTTCGACTCGATATACGCTAGCAGGGCCTTGGCATTTGCGTTACGTTCAATTACCGACATCGCTTCTTGCAGCGGTCGTTCGAGTTGTTCCATCGCAGGCCACACAGCCTCGCTGGTGAGCTTCACCAGCAGCTCTCGGCGAGACTTTGCTCCGTCCGGCAGGAAGCATCGCGGCACATTCCACTGACCGTACGATTCCCGATCGGTAAAAGCGCTAGCACCGAACTGTTCGATGTATGGCGAATTTTTCATGCGAATGTGCACCTTCATGAGCATGACTTCATAGAAGTTGTGCAGCTTAAACACCTTTTCACTTAGCGCTTTCAGTTTGTCGTACGTCCGTTCGTCACCCTGTTCCGTCTCACCGACATCCTCATCCTCCAACACGTTCGACATCTCGTACCGATCGAGCCAATCATACTCGGGAAATTCCTCGTCAAAGTGCAGACATTCCTCGAGCAATTCCACCATATTGATTGTATTTCGGTCAAGTCCCTGCAACGACCGGTTCTGCCGATTCACGTCTCGTTTCTGCTTTTCGATCCACCGCTGCTGAAATTCTACGATGTACTTGATGAAGAACAGCAACAGATTCTCCTCCCGAACTTCGAACATCATCAACGAATCGACTCGGTTCTTTCGATGCGCTCGATCCGAAGCATGTTGCCTAATGCGCGCCAACAGATCCTGCCGGCCACGTACCATTGATAGACACCGACCAACAAGATCGGTGTTGCGCGTCCCGCCTGCTTTGAACGTTGCGCAAATACAGGTGGGCAGTGAACAGTTCGCCGGTTGCGCATCATCGATCTTAAACGTCTGCACGATCAAACGCCGATCCGGCACTTGCAGTTGCTCCAGCAGGCAGAAAAAGTGAAAGTATTCTATCGGCAGCTTTAGTAACTTTTCGACCGGATGCGAGACGTACTGGAAGGTGACATCCTTCTGGGAGGAAAACCGAACCTTACTCGTCGCAGGTTTACTGCTCTTCTCGGAGGGCGCTTTAAAAGGTGTTGTTTTTGGGGAAGCTTTCTGAGGGCCGGCCGCATCGGAACCAGATTCCTGTTCTAGTACATCCGAGTAGAATGGTACCTTTTCCTTCGTGTCTGCACGCACCTCAATGTAGTTCGCCTCTTGATCGATCTGCACATCGACCCGTCCGGTTGTGAGCAGTTCGCTAAGCAGCAGTACCAACGCCTGCCCGTTATCGTCGTACGTGTACATCTCGTCGTACCGTACCCGATCGAGCAGCTGCATGTACTGGTCAAAAATCGGTGGAAACAAATCAAACGGAAGTGACGTCATCAGCTGCTGTTGGTAGTGGATCGACACGTGGTACAGCTCGCGATCTTCCGTGGTTGATGTGTGCGTAACGAGCAGTTTCGTTCCGACGCCCTTCAACTTCTTGTTTAACGACACTAGATGGTAATTGCGCATCAGACGCATCGCACCGGCGAGGATGCTTTCCGAGTACTCACGATACACGTTCTGCAGGGGCTCGGTCGTGCGCCCGTAAGTAACAGCGCTGTGCATTAGGATGGTAAGTTTGTACATTTGCAATTCCTGCAGCGTGGTTGGATCGGAGGCATAGTTTAATTGCTTTCCGATACTGCTCGTATCGGTGACGTTGAACTTCCGGTACAGCTCATCGATGGTGGCTGGAATGCGAAGGGTAGCACGACGTGATGCGTCCATGAATCTTTGTGCCCGTGGCATTACATGCCCAGTGCCACCATCATTTCCCCGTACCATATTGGAACAGAGCTGTCGGACCATGTGCACTAACTGCACGAAATGAATCCGTGAGGCAACCACATAGTCTTCCATATCGTCGAACCGCTCACGAAGCTTTTTTGCAAAGCCCGGACCGAATCGTTCCGTTATTAGTGCGTTCTGTTTCGCCTCCTCCAGACAGGTGCGTATCGTATCCGCTACGCCGGGCACTTTTTTCACCATGTACAGTACACGCCTTTGGCAGGCACGAGATGTTTTGTTTGCCGAGCGAACATTCGCCCAATGCAACACATCCCGAAATATGCAGGAATTGATCGGGCAGCTCATGGTTAGTGTAGTGTACATGTACAGCTGCGCTACGCGGCACAGCACCAGTATTTGATCCTCGGCCCGTGACCACTTGACGCGCAAGTTATTCATCGTTCTCAGTGCTAATCGATCCACCTCGTCATAGCATTCGCGCCGATGCCGGTGCGATTGTTTGCGCGGCTGAATGACACGCTTGCGGACCGGTTTCCTGAGGGCAAACCTCCGACCAACCGTTAAAACGACACCGGATGACATCGTTTGATCTGTGGCGGTGTTGCTGCTGTTGGCTTCGGTTGTGCTCTTGACGGCTTCCATTTGCTTTTTCTTCATCTTTACCGATCGCCGTACAATCTTCAGCCGGTGCTTGTCTAGCCGGTGCCGATAGTCTGAAGTGTTCATCACCTTTTGCCAGTTCGTTTTGAGATGCATAAACATGGCTGTATCGAACCCAGCTGCACCCTTTTCATCACCGTGCGGCAACTGACCCGAGTGATCGTTTAGACGAGCCGTTTCTTCTGTCTGTACCCGGAGCGCATCCACCATTGCAGGTTTTGTGTGTAGGTGCTGCACATACACGACCCGTCCGATTGCCGTGTTGCGTGAATTCAGTTTCGTCCTGATCGCGATATCGTACAGCCGATCCCAGTACTCCTGCACGTCATCCATGGTTTCGAGGCGAAACTGTATCATGGGATATTTGCGTGCTTCGATCTCATGGTAGCTGTCTTTCGATCCGGTCGTGTTTAGCAGGCAAGCGTACTGGTTCAAATAAACGTACGTTTGGTCACGTGTTTTGCGTAACTGAGGTCCCATCTGCAATAGCCCTGCATAACATAACAACTTCGTAATATCCAGTATGGCGTATATGTAGCGACGTTTCTGCAGCAGCTGCATTCGTATCGCATCGGGCAGATCCTTCAATAACGTGTACTTTCGAATCGGGTGGTTCAGATAGTAGTCGAGTGCGGTAGAGTAGAACGAGTATGAACAGATCGAACAGAAGACATAGATCGGCATACGAACGACCACATCGGTCAGCAACACCCAACCGACACCGTACCCGTCGTAGAGGTTCAGCGGTGGAATGAACATTCGCCAATCATTCGTATCGCAGTAGATCGGTGATATTTCGCTCAAATCCATACCGTCCAGATTGATCGATTCCAGCTCGTTTGTGTCTAGCTCGCGGGCGTCCCTTTGCTGTACGTGTGCCGTATAGAACAGATACTCGTGGTATAGTTTCATGCGCGGACACTTTGGCAAACAGCCATGGTATCCACGTAGTTCCTCGGGTTTCTGTATCGACGTTTCTTGATCGGTGCATGTCGTTTGTGTTTGCTGCAGTACGATTCGAGACTTTGCCATCGCCAGCTTCGATTGCAGCCCGGGATGATCGGGCGTTAATTTGGGGTCACACACATAAACAAGATTAAATTCGCGATCCTCTCGCTTGAGTGTTACGTTTGCCATGACCACCAGCTTCTCGGCAGCAAGTCGACCGATCAGTCGCATTAACGATTTGTTACAGGCCGTGTATTGGTTGCCCCCTGCCAACTCTGCCAGCTTCAAGCTTTTCAAGATGGAGCGCGGTTCGATTGCTTCCTCCTGCTTAACGAGTTCCATGATAAAGTTGTACCGTCGCAACATTAGCTCGCTGATCGCTTTCTTGTGCACTTTCTCTGCAATAGTTTTGGAATTTTTTTTTAGTAAAATTTGATCGGACATGATCACTTCGGTGGTGAAATTATCGTGCAGTGTGCTATCGAACGCGTTCGCATTTAACGTTGGCGAAGCGCATTCTCTAATGAACGCGGTACTTTCGCCAAAGTTCATATCGCAGGCGATTTCGGGTACACTCTGGTCGTGATCCTCTTCCAGTTCGCTTTTGATGCCAGCCATTTGCTGTCGCTGACTTTCCATCAAATTCATTTGGTTCGATACGTACTGGGACATTTCTTTCTCAAATATAGACCGTTGTGAACTGCCGGGTATGAAAAACCTGTAAAGAAGATACAACGAATTTTGGAAAATTACAATCCTGCGATCTACGGTGCGGTTAGCTAATTAAACACTTACTTGGAAGTTCGCTGTCTGCCCTCATCTACCGCCATGCTTTCGATGCATTTGAGCTTGGTCAGATTTTTTACAACAGCACGCGCATTTAATTTATCCAATCCCAGCTGCTGAGCCATTTCCGATTGCGAGATTCCTTTCCCACCCTGATCGGCAATCACGTTATAGGCTAGCTGGAGCAATGGTATATCGGCATAAACTGCTTTGCTATCGGCGCTGGCTAGAAATCCTTCTTTTGCATCAGCTCCACCTTCCTCGGCCGTGTCACGGCACCATAAATCGTACACGTCCGCAGTTGGATGGATTAGCCGCATCACGCGTATCATCTTTTCTTCGCCTCGCTTTGTCAAGTACGAGCTAGACGGTGCGTTCGGGTACAGCGTACGAAACGAAACCGTCTCGTCCGTTTTGATGAAACGTTGGAATTCGGGCGAACGAAACAATTTTCCTGCGTCCGATTTGTTCAGCACCATCAGCTTGATTTCTTCGTAATCCGCCATGAAGTGCTCGCGCTTTTTGAGCTCGCTAACGACTCGTTCCACGATCAGTAACTGTTTCGTTTTCATCTCATTGTAATAACGTGGCAGATGGAATACCATGCCCTGAATGCTCACGTCATCTATGCGGATCGAAAGGTTCTGGCGCGTGATCAGCTTTGCGGAACTGAGAACCTTTCGGTGGTAAAACAGCGAGCTCGAATCACCCGATATCTCCACCAAAGAATATTTACCGTGCGATGTTTCTCCGCTGAACCGGGAACGACCAATCCATTCGAGTATGCAGTACTGCATACCGGTCAGTTCAGCCGTAAAGTTCGGGATGATTAAAAAAGATTCGCGCATACGCTGCGATGCTACTATGACAAATTTGCGACCATATCTGTAAAATTTCAAGGAAGCATTTGTTTGTGTGCGGATAAACGAACGACGACAAATTTCCCATACCTTTTCTCTGCTTCAATGCAGCTGATTTTCCGCAATTCCTCTCGCGGAATCCATGTTCGTGTGTCGTACTCTTCGCACGATCCTCGGATACCATTCGCTTCAACCAAGCGATACGCGTACCGATGGCCCGGAAATTCGCTCGGCTGCACGGCGATACCATTTTCCGGATCAAGATTACCAAGCCGGTTAAAGTGTGCAAACGGTTTTCTTTCGGTTAGCAACAGATAGAACTCAAATTCAGGATTGTGCAAAACCAACGTCCAGATCGAACCCATCAGCTTCGGGGGCAGCGGCATCGTCAGTTTCAACCGTAACGCTATGTGGTTCCATAGTGCTGAGGGCAAAGGAAGAATCCAGCCAAATAGCAACTTCATACCTTCATCTTGCGTATGTGCTAACATGTATTGCATACTTACAATTAAGCGTACTGCCCTCAAGACCTTCCAAACTTATCTCTTCGTTGACTATCGAAGGTAATGATGCGTTAGGTAACATATTTTAGTAAATTTAAGGTAATGTACAGTTCGTGATAATAATTTACACCGACCAAGCTACCTTCATCTGAAAACTTGTTTGTATACACGACATTTCGTCACAATCACAGTCAGTGACAGCGCACACATGGTGTTCATCATCGAAATGAGGTCATTTTTGTAGACGCTCGTCATAGGGTGTGAAGCAGCCATGGGTAAATTTCTTGCACGCTGGAATACAGTGGAGGATCAATCCCCTTGGAGGCCCAGGGCGGAATTTTTAAAGGGGGCCCATAATTTTGCTACGGCATTATCGGTTTTAGGGAGGTGTACTTCAAACATGATTTAACAACACCAGCGAAGTCTCGGCAAAGAAAGCTCCCTTGCGTACACCTCAGAGTTCTGTTGCGTAGCCCTGTAAACCGGCCGTTAAGCTACCCAGCCAACCAGACTACGACCACAGAGTCTGATTAGGGTCGTAGAATTTTCATTTGTTCTACACTACGACTTTGTGGTCGTAAAAGCAGATTGGTTCGAAATCGTGCTATTTTATATCATAGCCTCATCATATTTCACCGAACTATCGAAACATTTCATCGATTTCAGTTGTAGTTTCAAATCTGTTTCGATAAATGTCATACAGCTTATCGAAGATAGCGATATATTTCGTTTTTTCCTATCTGTCATGTCAGAACAATTGTCAACACTTCCTTTGATATAAACCGTGTGTTTCTGTGTTTCAGGCAATCAATAGTGTTTTTGAAGCTAATATTAGCTATCTTTTAGCTATTTGAAACGTAAGTAGCCGTAAATATTGTTAAGCGAGTATAATCTGATTATGATTCCTTCGATTTTCAGTGATAGGAATGGATTACGCTGCAAAAATAAGGAGAAGCGGTATGCTGTACAGGCGTCGTACTAGAGTGGAGAAAAGCTTTCAGTACAAGAAGGGAGAACGAACCTTTGCGAACATCGATCTGGCAACAGGTAAGATTACTTTGCACTTTCCGACATGAAAATACTGTAAAACTAGGAAAACTTGTGGTGTACAACGATCGGAGATGATTCGTTTCTCTGTGATTATTTTTATTTCAGTTTACGGCACAGTACAATAGAAAGCAACTGGATGTGTAAAACTCGATTGAAAAGGCTTGCTGCAAAATTCTTCGAATTGACGAGAATCTAACGATAACCATTTGCAAGTAGGACAATTGTATGGATGATTGGTCGCACAACGAATGCTCCAAAGAGAGAACACGAATTTCGTTAAGTTTGTGAATTGTCATCACAAATTTGACGAATAAATAATAAAGAACGAATATATTTCAACGAAGGAATTTAACGGTTGAATTATTTCATTTAAACTTTTGTAAGAAATGAAACTGCGTTGGAAATTTCACGACAAAAATGAAATATTTCAATTTTATGGTTCATATGCTATAATTATGGCCCGTTTTATATATTTCACGGAGTCTTATAATTGCTGCTGTAAGTAATGCTTTAAGACCGCTATACGACCGTCCTATATCGGTCTTAGAAGGGTCGGATATCGGGTTTTGGCTAACTGGGTAGTCTATATATAAACGTTTGAATGCGCTAAGGAGAACCATAACGCCACTACTTGGATCACATTTTCTACGATTTACGTACATTTACGATTCCTGATTAGTCCAACGCCTTCTACGATTTTTTCGCACAAGGTAAAGTTTTCAATCGCTATACTTTTTCGGTAACAATCAGATAATTTTTTTTAAGAAACCTGTTTCGCTCATGTTGATGTTTTAGGCGATGAACAACACAATTGTCTTCAGATTTGCGATACCAGGAAAACATGGTTTTCAAGAATTGACACCTGCAGTGTGGAATAAATTTGCCCATCACTATTGCATTGCAAACTATCAATTCCGTGAGAGCGATCGCTAGTGTAAGGAAGATGGATGAAACGGAAAGCATCCTTCATCTTGCTCAAACTTCCCGTCGGCTGGTACGAAATTCCATACAAACCAGCTATTTTCAGATTGCCGATACCAGGAAAGCATCCACGGAAGAGGTAGCACCTTGTACAACAATTTTGCTCGAAAACCGCCTAAAGGTATGCAATGTTTTAATACTAACTTTCCCGTTGGTCGAGAAAAATGTCTTCGAAAACTACCAGTTTCCGAATGTATAGTACCAGGAGAGCATTTACGGAAAAGGTAGCTCCTGGTACTGCGCCGTAAGGTATGCAATGTTTATACACTAACTTTGCAACCAACTTGCAATGCAAGTTTGGTGCATCCAAGAAACTTGCATGTACCAACCGAGCAAGATGGCGCAATGTAAGCGTATAAACATTGCATACCTTACGGCGCAGTACCAGGAGCTACCTCTTCCCTCGACCAACGGGAAAGTTAGTGTTTAAACATTACATACCTTTCGGCGGTTTTTGAGCAAAATTGCTATACTAGGTGCTACCTCTTCCGTGGATGCTCTCCTGGTACTATACATTCGGAAATCCTGGTGCAATTTAGTTTATACTTTAAAGTCACAAAGTCGATATTCTTCTCTGCATTTGTTGTTTTATATAACCAGGGAATATATTTTTGATCAATTTTTTACCTTTGAAATTATTTTTTTGCTATAAATTAACTCTGCTTAACCCCCAACACGGCGAGGCCCTAGGCGACCGCCTACTCCGACTACCGTTTGATCCGCCGCTGCTGGAATATACGGTATAACGGTCATGCCAAATGACCAATTTTGATTAACCCTGTCGATGGCAACCAGAACATCTTATTCCAGGCCACACGGGTGGCCAGCACCTTTGAAGGCAAATAACTTTTGAAGACGAAATCCAATAGCGTCGCAATATTCGGATGAAAATTAAGTTCACTTTCCTAGTTTCCATTGAAGTAAATGTCACCTCAATTTTAATGGCTTGGTAATAATTGTTTCCAATTAGTACCCGCGGCTGTTGATTCCATTCAAAGAAGCGAATGGCAGAGTTATGAGCGAGTCCTGAAATGTTTGTTTTCCGGGAACGAATATGGCAATTATAAATATAAAATTAAACAAACGCGCTGTGTTTTACAATTTTTACTTTATTTTTTGCAAATTTTTCTATTTTTTTTACTGCATTCCTCCAGAAATACGTTTTCTACTTTTTGCTGCGACGACATCTACAGTTTATTCGCATGATCGGGTTTGTTAATACGATCATGCTGAGTTTCAATTTATGAAATATGCTCACACTAAATAGTAGATTATAATTATACAATACAGTTGTAAGAGTTTTGAGTAGGAGTGAATAGTAGTAGTTTGTTGACGTTTTTTTGTTTGGTTCCGAATTAAGCTGCTGTTCGGTAATTTGCAAACGCTCGACGATTACCGCTCGATATGACCGACGACGGTTACCTCCTACAATGTTGAGTTTATTTCTTCCACTGGGTGGACTATTGCGCAAATTTTTAGCTATAGGTTGCGTCTTGCTCAGCTTCCCGGTCACGAACCAAAACCATCGTACGTAGAAGACGAACGGAGAGTAGCTGTATCATCATCATACTATCGACGTTCAAAGAGTTTCAATTTGTGAATATCGATCATATAACACCTATCGTTTGGGTGCTTTAAAAAGTGTGCTCGTTCGTTCTCTCATCGACGATAAAGCAACTGACTAACCGCGGAACAAAATTAATCGATGCCCTGCTACAAATAATCTTTTCATTTCATCCTTTTGTTACGATGGAATGAGAACACGTTATAACATTGTTACTGGGTTACGCTCTCTATCTTTCTCCGTTCGCATTGAACATAGCTTTGATGGTTTATGCTGTAAACCATTGTTCGACTTCTAACCGTCGATTCAGGAATACAAAAAAAAAACAACATAATTCTACATTGCTCTGTAAATGATTTAATTGTGTTGTGTGCTGCTAAATAGAGAAAAATAGTTGCACGATCATCATACGCATCCAGCACATTCCATTGCAAATATTCTTAAGCGGAACTATTGAGAGAACGTATGTGAAGCTATTCGTTTTTAGTGCTCCATTCGCACGCTACGTCATGTTGTAGTGCTCATCAGCATCAAAATATATATCAAAACCAGAACATTTTGTTAGCCATTTGTTTGCGATCGTGCACAGGACGTTAACTATGTTTTCCGACTAATGGCTTCTTTGCCGTCTGCTATCATCAAAAGGCGGCACATCAGCATCACACACTACACTTGATGGATGACCGACCCGCTGTCCTATGCTTAAGTATTCCATTTAGTTATTTAATTCTCACACACATTGTGGAACTTATCCTATAATCATGTTATGTTTATCATTGTTCATTCCATTTGTAAGCAGTTAATCATGCAATTATTGGTTTTGCATAACGATATTTTCATTTGAAAAAAAAAAAGTTTTTCCATTACTCTCGTGAGCCGAGGCTCGGCTGCTGTTCTGTGCCACCGCCTCGTCTCGTCAAAGTATAGATCCATACACACATCTAGGAGGGTGTCACGCAATGTGGATATGAACGATTATTGAACAACACAAATTTCCTTCCTAACCTGATCGATTCGAGATTACTTCCCAATGAATATTAGGTACGCCTATGAAGTTCCCACTGATCGTCTGGTATAAAATTTAGTATTTTGAAATAAAATGCATGCGTCAGATGAGCTGTCCAAATAGTAAAATAGATCATGCACGGCTCAATAGAATGTTTCTAACTCCAATAGATTGCAATTGCGGAGAACTCTGGACTATTTCTTATTCATCTTTAGTGATACTTCAATCTCAAGAACCTCTACTAGACTTGGCATTTCGGCTTTCTATGTCTATGATTGGACTGGACTGTTGAACTACGGGGAATTCTAAAAACAAAGCTGATCCAAGTTAAAGATGCCATCGGTATCTTCGAGCAATCATCACTAGAAAAGTTATGTAAAAATGATATCCATAAAAAAATATTCCCCCAAGAAGCAGCAACTTTACGTCACATTTTCAAATTAATTAAAACCTACATGCGAAGACAGAAATAACAATTACCAACAACTGCATAGAACTCCATACAGAAATAAAATAAAAAAAACCATCACATAAAACATACACGCACAATACAAATTTATTTGCGCTAGATTCTAGCTTTATGCTTAAAAGAAGATCGTTCCTTCCTATTCGGCACAACAACCTCAAGAGGTTAGACCTGCCATTTCTGGCTTTCTTTGACCGAACAGTCAGTCTTGCGTACGGAGGATTGGTCCGGATGGGATTTTGGACCGGTCCGGTCGTGTCCGGCGCCACTATCAATACACCACCGGACCGCCTCTGTTTTCCCTAAAAAAGTTATATAAAACAATTTTGGGGTGCTCTGGTAGCATGTTTCTCTTATTCGACGTAACGACCTTTACTGGGCCAGATATCTACCAACATTTAGGTTCATTTGAGACTTATGATTTACCACGTAGCGCTATAGTCAATCCTTGGGTACGGGCGAGGCGTGTTTGGCCAAGCCATTTTAGTACAATTCTATTAAACCGGCCTTTACCTACAATAGTAAACCAATAAAAGAATCGTTCTTCCAAAGACCCTAATTGCAGGAAGTGAAAAAAAAGTTAAAACAAATCCAATTATACACAAATTAAATGTGGGCTATTGTTTCCGAAACTTTGCTTCTGTTTAGAAATATTTGCAAACAAGCCGCTGCCTTAATACTTTTTCATCTATTGCATAAAAATTATTATAGCGAGTAAATGTAGCCTAAATCAAATTTCCCACAACTAGCAAAAATCGATCCTTCGATGCGATCAGGAATCAGTTGTTTGTTTCAAAATTTATACCACCAGATGTGTGGTAAGGATACTACGTGTAGTGTACGCAAGCTCGATCTGTACAAGATCGGTTTAGTAAACGATATTATACTACATACAAGAAATAGTTTCGTACAATTATGCAGCCAACCATCGTGAACATCAATCATCGTCTTCGTTTAAAATATGGCTCTGGTTACGCATACACGCAGTGCCCCATTAAACGCTGCCGAAAGGGTAAAATGATGTCAGACATTTTGTAGAAGATGCAAATGTCAAAAATGTGACCAACGTAGAAATCACGTGTCTCGTGTTCCGTTGTCCAAAGAGCAGGATACTAGCAGTACGATGGTCCTAGTCAGAATGGTAAATTGGTTAAGCGTTTTGGATTTCTGTATGATTTTGTGTGTATGTGTGTGTGTGTGTGTGTGTGTGTGAATTGATGGTGTCCGTGGTGCTACCTTTTTGTATGGGAGAGTTTAGAAACGTCGGTTTTGATTTCCGCCGCCTTGGCGATTGTTCTGTCCCATGCGGTTCGTTTGCTGGGACCCACCATTGAAGCGTTTGCCACCAAAGTTGCCGCCCATGTTGAGACGATAGCCGCCACTGCCCATAGCGCCACCGCCACCACCCACATTTTGGCCAAAGTTGCGATTGACGCCACCTCCACCGCCCATGTTATTACGATTGCCGCCACCCATATTACCGCCAGCGTTGTTTGAACTGCCACCAAAGTTGCCATTGTTGGAATTGTTGAAACTGTTGCGCTGGTTTCCACCACCGAACCCATTGGTTAGGTTCAGGTTTGGTAGCGGTGGGTCGCCACTGTTGAAAGGATTGCTGTTGCCACTGATGGCTAGACCTTCGCCAAGATTTTTACCGGAGATGAACGCCAACCGGAGCAGATCCTGAATGACCTGCGGGTTACTAAAATCGCCACCATTGTTCGGATTGAACTGATTGCGCGGTCCTTGCATGCCAAAGTCTATAAATTTTCCCGGAAAGAATGGTACATGATACAGATTTCGTTTACGATGTGGTATGATCTGGGTACTTACTGGCTGGCCCGCTGAACCGGCTACGCTTCAATGGTGGCGGACCGCTAGAACGATCCGACGAAACGTTCTCCAGTACGGCCGGATTCTTGTCGATAATTTCCTGCATGGCAAGAGAAATCTTCTCGTCGTTCTCCTTGAAAATCTTCTTGTTAATTTTACCGGTCACCGGCTCAACATTGCATCGCACCGGTCGCTGTTTCTCGTCCAGCTTCAGCACCTTCTCGGCAATTTCCTTATCGCGGAACTCGATGTACGCGGTGGTGCGATCTTTCTTCACAACGCACTCGATGAAGCCAAACTTGCGGAATTTCTCAAACAGCTTCTCCTCCGTAACGGCCAAATTTAGCCGCACAACCTTGATCGATTTTTCCGTATCAAAGTATGTGTCCTTACGGCCCGGAAATACGTGCAAACACTTGCTCTGGAAGTGCTTCCCGTTGAATGCCTTGATCGCTTCGTTTGCCTGTTCGCGGCGTGCGAAGTAAATCAGCGCCGCCATCACCATGGACGTTTGGCTCTGCTTGTACGAAGGAATGTTCGGCGAGAAGATAAACTTAATGTGTCCACCGTAGCTGGAGAAATACTGTTTGATTTCGCGTTTATCCGCCTTGTAGGGGAGGTTCGCAACGTAGATTGGCCAAAGCTTCGCTAGGGGCTGTGGCGGTGGACGCTGTTTCTGCTCCTCGCCCTCCTCACTGGAGACGCCTTTCTTCATTGCTGGCAGCTTAATATCCAAAACTGGGGAAAGAGAATACAAATGCGTTTCGTTAGTTAACACATTCACAGGAACAACAGGGTTTAAAGACACAGCTTTAAGACTGCTATTGCTTACCCAATGGACCATCGTATCGCTTGACGGCGAGGGTCTTGTCCTCTGTGGCACCTTCCTCGTCCTTCTTCGGTACCGACATGCTGGTACATTCGAGCGCCTGTTCAATAGAGCTGGCATCCTTGAAGCACACCATACCATGCTCGTCGCCAAACTTGCGCCGATTAACAAAGTCGATCGTGCCGTACTGCTCAAAGTGTGCGTACAGCATCTCCTCCGTGATCGATTTGTCCAAATTTTCCACGTACACGCTTGTCTTGAAATTTGGTATCATCGTGGCAATCACGTGATGCGCGTGGACACGCTTACCCTCGAAAAGCTGCTGGTTCAACTTATCAGCAGCAGCCTTGGCCTCTTCGGCCGTCTCGTAGAAAACTTGCGCAGCCGGCCCAAAGTTACCGGTCGTGACACGCACCTCGGTCACGGTGCCGGAGCTTTCGACGGCCTTTTTCAGCTCGTCCTGGGAGCCGATCCAGCTCTCGGGAATGTTGTACATCTGGACGCGGTTCAAATTGCGGAAGAACAGCTTGGCAGCCCGCAACACATCAATGTGCTGGTTCTGATCGTGCCCGTTACAATCGTACACGGTAATGCCCGCTTCAGCGATCTTCTTCATTGCTTCCTCCTTGTCCTCCGGACTGGTGCAAGTCACGTAGGCAAGCGGATGGAACAAAACCACCGACTGGACCTTGGCCAGATCTTTAAACTTCTCATGCACGTCCTCCTCCGTTACATCTAACCAAAACATACAATATTCACATCATCATCGTCATCGTCACACGTCAACGGAACAAGCACGAAGCACGAAAATCATCAATGGATGGAATAGAGAGAGAAGAAAAAGAAAAAATAGAAACCAAAATAAGGCGACAACCGTTCAGTTTGCATTTTGTCTGTTTTGTTACGTGTGTTTGGTCCACCTGCCAACACCGTAACGAGCACCGCCAACGTTGTGTGTCTGACGGGAGGCCCGAAACGGATGCGCGCGCTCGACAGGAGACACACATTACACACGCAGGACAAATGCAACAAATCAACAACTACGCGTACCGCCATGGGCGATACTTTATTTAGAGAGATTTTTTACATCAAAAACAAAGCAACGGATTAAAAAATGGGTGGTATAGAAACAACTTACTCTCATTGTCAACAACATGCACGAAGACATCCTTCTTCATGTGACAAATGACGATGAACTCAAGGTGCATACGCAGCCGACGTCCGCGGAAGACAGAGTTTTCTTTCTCCTTGAGAGCCTTCGTTGCCGTCTCCTTATCTTTGAAGAGCAACAGGGCTAAGGTGTACTGTTTGTAGTGGAAAATTTCCACACTTTCAACCGGATGGTCCGCAAAAAGCTCCCGCAGTTCCTCCTCGGTGGTGTCGGCTGGCAGATTGCCAACATTCAATTTCTTTTTGTTGTCTGAAAACAGAACGCACAAACGGAGAGAGAGACCATACAGAAAAAATGCATCTTTCGGACGGCAACAAAACACGGCAACCCGCCATTCTGCTCTAAAACCATGTGTGTGTGTTTTTTCTCGAGTACTCTCGATTGGATCGTAAAGATAAAGTATTTCTACTCCCATTCAATTCATCTTTTTTTTTTTTGCTCGACCGGAATGGGACCGGGTGGAGCGATACGTACGAGCTCTTTCTAATCTAACATTCCAAACAAACTGTAGGATTTGTGTGTTTTTTAGGTGTTCTTTAAACATTTGCGCGCAGTGATCGACGAAGCGAAGAACTACTACGCTTCGAATCAAGCAAAAACATGTTATTATTGTTTTGATTTATTCTTCGACAGGAGACTATAACGACGACGACGGTGGCGACTTATGTATCGCTTTCGTTCTGGAACGCTTCGCCCAATGCTTGCTTTGTGTATGCTGATTTGTAACTCTGAAATAAACAATTTTAGTTTGGAAATCCATACAGTGAGGGACGATGGAAAAGGATATGCGGGATAGGTAAGTTGAACTAGCAATCAAAGGAAGATTAAGTTGAACCAAGGTTTGGTACGGTACGTGAACCGACCACCATTGCGAGAACAGTAGCATAAGCATCTTTTTGATGTCGTTTTTCTCCGGCTTTGCCGCTACGTTTGCACTGTTTCACGCACACACACTCGCTCATACACACCATTGCCGGTTAGGGCGAGAGGTGTGTTCTGCGCGCGTTTCAATGCGTGTATGCTAGTGAGATGATCAGCGTGAGAAGAAGCATTCTCATTTTTTCACTACCGCCGCCATTGTTTGCCCATTCGGCACCGACCAAATTCGTAGACCTTGGCCGCAAAGAGATGCTAAATCAGATATGTATGCTACAATGGGAAGTTTTAGGGGATACTATGTCGTGGGGATGATCAGATGTAGAAAATTGTATAACAAGTTCGATGGAACCCCTTAAAAAAAGAATCCAGCCTGTTCGATGGGATGCAATATTTGGCCATGGCGTCGCCATTTTAATTTCACGCAGCGTCCTTTTCCCATGGTCACACAGGCGATTGAAATTGGCAGCGGATATGAAAGTAGGTTTCCGGCACCTTCCGGAGGTTTGATTCTTTTATACCGCTACGTTTGGAATCCAGCCCCAAAAAGGGGGCTACCACCATCGTCGATTCACACACCAATTCACGCTTACTCACCAGCCTTCATTCTGGATGGGTTATCAGCCATGATTTTTCACTTTTTAATGTGCGGTTCGTGAACAAATAAAGAAAACGTTGATTTGTGTGTTGGCCGCTTTATCTTCGTGCACTATTGTTTCACACTTTCACAAAGCGCAAAGCTTCACTTAAACACAAAATCTTTGACCAAATAGGCGGACGTCGAAAAAAAGCTTCTGCGTACGCTACGTGTGCGGAGTCAGCGATCCCGGCTTGGCTCTCTTGTGCTTCGACTGAAAAAAAACTCTGTTCTGCGACTGGTTTTCCACGAAGTCGCCCATTTTATTCGATCGGTTCGGGGCACGGCTTAACCCAGCACAGGTACCTACACTTTCTCCGCCCGTGACGTCATGATAGTTGAGAAGCAAGATCCCATCAGTTTCAGAGAGAACGAGTTAGCGTACGAATGAAAAAGATACCTGTCTAGATGGGTGCTACCCCTGGCGACAGCAAGAGTTTGGAAACCTCC
The DNA here is from genome assembly GCF_943734755.1 of Anopheles moucheti. Taxonomy (NCBI): domain Eukaryota; kingdom Metazoa; phylum Arthropoda; class Insecta; order Diptera; family Culicidae; genus Anopheles; species Anopheles moucheti. Next base: position 31,418,104 of record NC_069140.1, read on the forward strand.
AGGCTGGACCATAATGTTTTTTGTTCAGTTCACCATATTGGGAGTAAATAATCTAGACAAGGTAAATTGTAACAAGATTGCTACACGTATACTCTTTTTCAGTAAAAATAATAATTATTTTCGCTGTGTAGAGCTAATGAAACAGCTTTCGGTGTAAAATGGAATTTAACATTATGATGAAGTGACAACCGGCGATACCTCTATGTCAAGTACTTCAGTTGTCAAAAGGTACGTTAGGGAAGCACCTGACGGAGTTATAGTTTTACAGTAAAATTTTTCAGAAGTCGCCATTTTCTTCATTCGTCTTCGTGCATCCACCTGCTCTGGATTTGTGCGCTCCGCTTGAAGTGTGTGAAAAATAGCAATATTGTGAACCCCCCCGGAAACTAGTGGCTTTGTATTGTGACTACTGATTCTTCTAAGTTTTAAATTTGTGGACTAAAATGACTGACGCCGAGAAAAATGCACCAGTGGCAACCGCCGAAGCTCCAGGTAAGCGAGTGTGATTTTTTTTCGGTGAAATAAAATGGTTGAAAAGATTACCTCAAAACCAACGCTTCGTTTCCTCATATTCCGCCTTTCTAGAATCGACGAATGCTGAAAATGACGGAACAGAAGGCGACGTGCAAAAGGACAACGGTAAGTGAAATGTTTCCAAATTTTATCGCAATAGTTGAGTCACAATTGCTTGAAATGTGAAAATTAACAATGGCGACGCCTTGGCCTTGTGCTTGGTGTAGCGCTAGCGCTACGCATCAAGTTAGCATGAAAAGTCGGCGCTGCGTATGAATTCAAGATGGCGGACATAATGACGCTCGTCGCCTCTTCGGTAATATGAATATTTATTTGGGAAAAAATAAGCTTTTTTACTGAACGGAGGGAAAAGTTTTTCGCGATTTAGATTTCGATCCGATTTATTCAGTTTTTATTTGGTTTTGTACATTAAATGGAGAGATTTCCTTTACGTAAATAAACAAATTCTGTGATACTTGGAAAATTATTAGGTCATAGACCTTGCCATAATCATTTTGTTATTAAAATTTATCTGGTACATGTTCAGTGCAGTTTTTCTTTTATTTCTGCAGCAGTATACAATCGAGCCTATTTCTTGTGAATACCGGCAATATCGTTAGCATTCCATGGTAAAATGTAAAGTACTGAAAATATAGCTGTTCGCATGAGTTGTTTGTTATTTTGATAGATTTTTTATTATCGGCATTTAAACGATGGTTTGCCTTCGTCACCAGCGTGGTGTCGTCGGAAGGCAAAACGTGGATCGCCTCAACTCTTCATTGATGGTTTTCGATGGTTTCGATTGTTTTCTCTATGCTTTGTAGAACACCAACGTACTATCAACGTCGGTAATTTACCCAAGGATATTACGGAGCAGCAGCTGCGTGATCACTTCACTGGTCACGAAGTGGAGCGCGTTGAGATTTATCACTATCTGCGCAACACCCTTGCCTTGCTAGTGTTCAAGGAGAAAGCAGCCGCTCAAAAAGCTTGCGATGAGAAAGACGGCTCGATGTTGAATGGCCGCCGGCTTCGTATTCACATTGAATACATCACTATCCGGTACACCAAGAAGGACGTGATGGTAGTTGTCGTTGACGATGATACGACCGAGGAGAAGTTGTATGACCGCGTCAAGGAGCACTGTGAGGTAACGCAGGTGTTTTTCTTCCACCCGCTCGGCTACGTCCATTTGGGTAAGGATGTGGATAAGGCGGCCATTTTGGAAAAGCTGAATGCGTCCGGATTGAAGGCGTATGATGTGTATGGTCGCGATCAAAACCAGCATGTCGACCTGTGGCGTGCAGCCAAGCTGTTCTTCCGCAATCGCAATCGAGTGCAGCTGCTGAACATACCCCAGAAGTGGGTAGAAAATACGGACGAGCTGAAGAAAGCTTGTTCCGAAGCGGGCACCATCACCGAGGCGATCTCCAATAATGTGAGTCAGGGCTCATCCAATTACTACGCACGCATTTTCTTCGAAACGGAAGAACAGGCCGCCAAGGCTGCAGGATTGCTCAACGGGAAGGTGTTTGAGGGCAAGCGCATCCACGCGTTGCACCTTTCGTCAGCTTTGCTACCCAACTACAAGACATCTGTTTATGTGTCACCCCTGGAACGCACCGTTACCGAAGAGGATGTGTACGAACAGTTCAAGCAGTACGGTGAGATCGACTTTGTCAATCGACGCAATTGCGGGGAAAACGCTATCGTGTGTTACAAGACATCGGAGGAGGCAGAAAAGGCTCTGGCTTGTACCACCTTCCCAGCACCGACCGAGGCCAACAAGGAGGCCACGAAAACCGTTACTGTGAAGCGTTACGATGGTCCGCTGGTACTGCGTGTAGCAGGCGTGAAGCGTAAAGCAACTACCCAACGCGCAGCAACCGATGGAAAAACGCGTGAACCCCGTACTCCGGGCGGTACGGAACGAGAGAAGTCGCACAAGGACATTTTACAAAAACTGCAGGCATTTTATCCCGTGTATGTGTCAAACATTCCCTTCAGTTGTCCTGCGCACGTAATCCGGGAATTTTTTTCGTCTCATGGAGGCGAAGTGAAGTTTATCTTCTCGCCGCAACATTATCTGCCCTACCGGCTGAGCTCTCCGCAACCGGTTAAAACGGCAATGGTGTACTACACACGCCGCAACGACATGCTGAACGCGATCAAACAGCTTGACAAGAAGATGTTTAACAACCAGCACCTGCATGTGCTGCCCGGTCGTGGAGACACCAACTTTAACCAGCAGAAAACAGTGAAGCTGTCAAAGATCAATGAATGTAAGTAGACGACGGTGTTGTCTCAGATTAGACTCGTTTGATTGATGGTGTAGTGGGTAGCGGGTTTAGAGTGCAACAGCGATATTGGCAACACAACTGATGTCGTAGTAAGTACATGTACATTAAAATGATGCATATTTTCTTTTCTCTCCTTCCACACAGCCCTTTCGGAGGATGCAATTTTCCGCAAGATGCGCCCACTAGGTAAAGTTGTACGTTTGACCAAAAAGAATCGCTCACTGGCATACGTCGAGTTTGCCGACAGTGCCGATGTTGAGAAGGTCTTAAAAATGAAGCAAGACGAGCTGCCGATCAATTGTGTCTTTTCAAAGATCACGAAAGACGTCAGCCGCCGGCTGTACAACGAGTCGGATCCTCGCATTCTGGGTGCGGTCGTACGGTTGTTGCGCCGTAACCCGAGGATGCTGAATAAGACCACCGGGGCCGGTCCACTTATGAGCGGCAACAATGTCGTTGGCAGTCCCGGTGGATTCGGTGGTGGCAAACGGCCTCGCATGAATGGTCCTCCTGGTAAGCTCTTATTACAAAACTTCGTTTATTCCTTCTCTCACCTGTCCGTGTGTATTTCCATGTAGACAAATTTAATATCTACATTAACATCAAACAAATTCGTGATGTTATTCGTGATTTTTTTATATCTTCCGTACATTTTTATAATTTTGTGCTGTCTTTTTCTTCACGCATATTTTTTACTGTTTTAATTTCCAAGCGTTTCGCTGTAACCAAAACAGCACAGAGAACGCTTTTATTGTATTGACCCCTATTTCGAATCTGCTCCTTTTTATATTTTAGATCTTTTTATGCATGTTTTCTTCTCTCACAGTGGGAGGGAAAAAGGCAGCAACAGTAGAGTGTATTAATCATTTAGATATTTTACAATTAGTATAACCCTTCCGTAATTATTAGACACGGTAATACACATCACTGCTACAAATGATCCATTCGACAAAGTTATTTTTCGATTAAACTTTTGGCCATGTATAAATAATCATGCATCTGAGTTTTTAAATGTGAATGGCCGCAGTTACGGGAAATTGGATGGTTTACTCAGACTGATTCTAATTCCCAGTTGCAATGGAAGCTGTTTCGATATTTTATGGCTCCTCGCTTTCCCACTCACAAACTCAGAAACGCATTGTAATAAAGGCATATGATAGAATGATATAATCGATTGGATGTTTGTAGTGCTACACATTCCATCTTAAATACAACGCATTGATAAAGCGACGAGCGGCGTATAATATAGTTAACCCTTTCGTCGAAGGAATGCGCTCTGTGGGAGAATGATTCTCATTCCCATCTCTTTTTTCATTCATCGATTTCTCTTTCAGGTTTTGGCAATGCACCGCCCTTCAATCCCAATAATGGTGGCAATAATCTTAATAACAACCAAGCCATCCAGGACCTGCTGCGCCTGGCCTTCATGTCTGGCAAGAACGTAGGCGAAAGCTTAGCCGCCGGCGGTGGCAATGTTGGTGGCAATCAGGGCCCCAGCCGCGGCGGCGGCGGTGGCGGTTCTTTCAATAACGCCGATCCACCAATTTCTAACCAAGGCAATAGCAACAACGCCTATGGTGGTGGTGATGGCGGTTTCGGCACCGGTGGCGGGGGCGGCCGTAACATGAACAATCGTAATCAGAACATGAACTTCCGCGGTGGTAACCGCAACAATCAGAGCAACAACGTCGGTGGCAATCGAGGCCTCGGCAACAACAGCAACAACAATGCTGGTAACAATAGTTTCGGCAACCAGAACCAGAACAATAGTGGTGGCCCACGTGGCGGAAGCGGTAGTGCGCTAAGTGGTGGCAACAACAACAGCGGTGGTGGTATGATGAACAACCGCAACAACATGAATAATATGGGCGGCAACCGCAACAATAGCAACAATATGAATATGAACAACAAGCGTACCGGAGGCAACAATCTGCAGCAGCAGAATACCGCTATGCAGTCTGGCGGTGTTGTTGCTGGGGGTGGCAATTTGAACAAGGGCACTGGTGGTATGCGGGGCAACAATCAGGGTATGGGTGGAGGTGCTAGTGGAATGGGAGGAAGCGGTGGAGGTGGTATGGGAGGGACAAGTATGAGTCGCTCGAACAACATGGGAGGAGGCGGAGGTAGTGGAATGGGAGCCGGCAACAATCGCAACACCCGCAACAGTAACTTTAATGATAACAGTTCATTTAGCGGTAGCGGTGCCGGGGGGAACAACAACAATGCGTTCGGTGGTAGTAGCAACAATTTTGCGAACGACAACTTTGGCGGAGGTCGCAACAATGACAGCTATTCGAACGACAACTTTGGCGGTGGACGCAATGATAATTATTCCAGCGACAACAATTTTGGCGGCGGTAATGCTGGCGGCGGAGGTCGCAGCAATTTTGGTAACCGCAATAACGATAACTATGGTGGCAACCGCAACGATAATTTCGGCGGTGGTAGCTCCAACTTTGGCGGTAACTCGTTCGGCAACAACAGCCGCTTCAACAACAGCGACAATGACGGTCCCTTCAGTGGGAACAGCAGCGGTAATGTCGGTAGCGGAAACAATACCTTCGGTTTGAATAACCGCGGCAACAACTCGTCCAACAGCCGTTTCAGTGATGATAATATCGGCGGCGGCGGCGGTGGTGGATACGGTAGTGGTAACACCAACAACCGTGGCAACAATTTTAATGACAACAGCAACAACTTTGGCGGCAACAACCGCGGCAGTGGTGGTAACCAGAAGCCCCAAGGCCTATTCAACCTCGGTGGAGGTGGTGGTGGCTCCGGAGGTGGAAACCTTGGTGGAGGCGGCAATATGTCGTATAACAATTTTGGCGGGGGCAACTCCAACAACTCGGGTGGCAATAACTTCCGCAACAACGATAACAACAAGGGAAACTGGATGGGTAATAACAGCAACAACAGTGGTCTTGGTGGGGGACGATCCAATAACAACCAGGACAGTATTGGTCGTTTGGCGGGTAGCTTGTTTAGTCGCCGCTTCTAAACAAGCAGTTGGTTTGGAAACTCGTAAAACCATGCACACCGCGGTCATTTAATTAAAGGAGTTATACAGGTGTGCTTTCGAGCATGTCCCGTTTGGTGGTTTTGCACCAGGCGATACTTCTGTAATTCTATTATGCATCCTTGACAAGATATAATCGTCGAATTTTCATCGCGAGACGTTCCCCATTATACAAAATCCCTAGGTAAACCACCAACCTCCATCGGAAATCCCTAACCATCGTGCACCCCACCTAATTATGCTAGGAGTCGTCAACATTCAGAGGTAATGTTGTCCAGTAGAATAGGGCTTACTTAAGGTATCGATAGTTCGATTTGATTTATTTTGTACATCGATAACGAAGATTCAAACCTACTAAACCATGATTTTTACGTTCTTACGCCCGCTTAGTTCATATTCTACACCGCGATATAACTATAATGATTTACCAGTTTTATGTGAACACAATTTATTTATTTTTAATTCGACGGTTCGCAGTTTTTCACACGCAAATTAAATACTCTTCCACTTATTGTTTTGTTTAGCAGGAAGAGCAGAACCTTGTCTAATTATTGTGCTGTCAGACATGCAGAGTTTAACCTTACTTGATTTATGTGTTTATATCGCAAGGAGTGCAAAGCTACTTAGGATTAGTTGGTACAGATATATCAAACCGCATGGAAATTTAGACACATAATTTAGGATAAAAATATTTTAACAGAATTACATTCTTTAGAAATGTATCCACAATGTAATGATACAAGAAAATTGCGCAAATAACCACACGAATGCAAGAGAATAACCCTTGAGAGTTGCGATTGGATGATGCTAGTTCGATGAGAGCAATGTATGGTGTGGTGTATTTGATCTTCAGTTGTTTACCGCAAGGTGTAACGAATGATTGCGTTTCTTTCTATTTCGCTTGTTTATTGATTTTGCATTGCCTGTCATGACAGCGAATGCATGATATAACTATTTTGCGTTTCTTTTCCAAAGGATCCCGTAATAGACAAGATTACTGGATCATCACATTGCTTAAAAATAAACATTTGCAATCTGCTATGGAAGAGATAAAATCTTTAGCGTTTATAATCGAATGATATGATATGAATCAATAGACCCTGTTCGAACAAGCATAGTTGATAGAACATGACATGTTTTCAACAAGCATGTTCTGCGTTAAAGTCTAAACTGGGTTGATTCTCCGCATGCTACACAAACTTTCGCGAAATGTGTAAAACCGGTCGCAGACAAACAAGGAATAAAATGCCTGTACCGATCAAGTAAAATATTAGGTATAAATCCTCTACATAACATAATGCAATGCGAATACTTCGCATGCCACCTATTCTCCTTATATAGCAAAACAAAGAATGCAGTCAATGCAGCTGCATTTGCTGAATTATTTTGAATTATTCTGAATCTTGCACAATACCTTGATTAATCAGGGTTAAATTGTTCGCTACCTGGCAGTGAAAACGAATGAGATTTGAATTAAGAGCTATGTAGAGAATTGTTGACAAGCACATCCACACCTACATAACACGAACAAAGGTAAATCGCCCGTCGTCGAGATCTTGTAACCGCAAAATAGTATTCCCAGATAAAAATCACTTAAGAATCAACGTTGCATCGTAGAATACTCTGCAGATAACACTATAGGCTTATAAGTTTTGGGGCCAGCAAAATCCTATCTCTATTAAATGACACGTTGCGCTGGCTATTCGGCCAAAACAAGGTCGCGCTTATCGAATCAATTCGATTTGAAATTGAAAACCATGTACAACTAACAGTCAGTCAGTCAGGCAGTCCATCCATGTGTGTATGACGACTATCGGCTGTCTCAGGCATACACGTTCTTTTTCTAAGAGTAGAACATCGACTTTTGCCAATTCGTTTGGGTGTGTAACGATAAATGTCGTCGCAGAATGATTGAAAAGCATGAAAGTATTTGTAATTGTAAAATATATGCTACAAAAACCGACGCACTTCGTAACAATTCCTTTCAAGGAATCACAGAAGTTTATTAGATCCTTAAAAAAAGAAACCGTAAACCTAATGCATTCAATATAAAACTAAATAAAATTGGTAAAGAAACCAATAAGCATAAGTAATTGGTTCACCAGTTGTCTGATTGTTATTGTTATAGACAAAATTTGTACTATTTGAGCTAGTTAGGGGGGAATTGTTTAATTGCTAATTTTTCCCTGTTTACAGTGAGACAATCACATAGCAATGTTCTGTAAGTGAACTGATTCGTACGTGCAATGATTGTGTACTACTAGCCAAGTACCAGCAGTCAATCACGGCCAGCGTCATTACGACGTCGGTCGCTAAGACTCGTTCCTCGTGATCGTGCAAAAACAACTTTGCTGCCGCACAGGAGGAGTACTCGATGTCCAATTATCAACAAAAACATGTAGCAAGAGAGAAATGGAATACTAAAAAGCTACTTCAACCACTACTGGTCGGCTCGATTAACGAGTCCACGCGTATGCGATCGCAACGCATCAAAGAACAAAGATCCGGAGAGCCATCCACTGCAAAGATCACCTGGCACAATTCTGTAAGGTAGTCGCAAAAAGGTATTTTCTTTCTCCGCATAGCTCCTAAACATGGAAGATGGTATTAATTAATGCCGTACGCATTATACACATACCCCCGGCGAGTTTTTACACGATACTTGAACAAACAACGCAGATATGATCATGATCTTGAGGAAATGTGCGAAATGGATTACTTAAGGTTCAACCTCGATCACTAGAGGACTTTCAAAGGTGAACAATATGTTCTCAACTCCTCCCACAACTAAGTATGTAAGTACACATTTAAAATACTTCTTCCACGGGGTTGCCGTGCATTTCACAATTTTAGAGATAAAAAACAACCTCAACAAGCGAACGACGACAAATCACACCACATATAAACGATCGGCTCAAGGATCTTTTGACCAGAGCGGTCTAGCTGGAAGTTTTCAACCAGGACGAAGATATATTCATTTTTTCGTAAGACATATCTTTTTAAAAACCGCCCACCACAAAATATATCATGAACTTTCCCTTCTACCATGGCACTATTTAATCCTACTAGTGAACTGTTTATTTTTATGCAGTTTCAAATCTACCCTTGGAGTACCTGCTTGGGCATGGACGTTGGCATTCGGCATTTTTGAGGCATGATTAGTAACGGATAAAGTATTAATGCAATTTATACATTGCCATCTCCGGATATGCGAGAGTTACAGATTTCACATGCGAATTTAATTCTTTTGCATTTACTATCACATTCAGGCTTTAATTTTATGATGCTCCCAAACTATCATCTCAGGAAAGAAAGCCTTCGTTTTACCGTCTGATTCTGTTGAAATGAATTTAATCGGTGTTAATTCAGCGAATACTGGGTTGTATAATGCCAAATGTCCAAAGCTCATTCTAGTGAACATGGGTTCAATTGTATCTTACAAGTATTAAAGCAAAAACTCCTTACCTACGAAACTATTTTCTCATTCATAAACATGTTTTTATTAACTACTTTTTATCTTTCTTTTATAAATTCGATTCTTTACTGGGACAGTGCTACTATTAATGTACTTTGATCTCTCTTTTAGTGCCAGAGAAGCTTTGTGGGAACATATCTGTGAAAACCGTTTATGTTTTCGGTTAATTAACTAAATATGCTAAAAACTATGTCAGGTAAGCGTGTCATATCCGATTCATAAAATATGAGTCAAACTTTGGATCATCGACGGGGGATAAAGCGGAACGGTCTCGTCAACCAGGCGTGGTAAATATACAAGGGTGTTTGTTTAACTTTAACCATTGATATAATATATTATTACTATATGTTAAGTATGATTTCGCTATGCTCAAATGAAAACGAAAGATTCCATGGTGTTTCGATTAATGTTCATCGAACTCCGCAGTACTGTAAAAATAAGTGATTGTGATATATAACTCCATAACACTTTCGACAGCTCACAATAAATGCCATTCCTTTAAGCCAGAGTCAGTTCGCGAAGGCGGGTGTACAGAGTACCGGATCAATTGGTGCGCAGTGTGAATAATTGGATATGAAAAGACACCCGAAGCCGCCCATCTGTTGTATCTGACAGATGGGCCGGGAATGTTGAATAAAATTATCAAACTGGCGTGTCTCAGTTCTTCGAGAAGCAAAAGGCGTAACGCTTGGACTGTAAATGACTGTGGATCAATATTCGAAAAGATGGTGGAGTACTACCACCCACATTACTCTTTTAGAACGAGGATTCGGTCGGTTTGGAAACATTCAGGCCGTCATTTACATTCTAACCGCATTTGTTTCTAGGGAACAAAAGGCACGCCGTTTGTGAAAAATCGAAATTTACTGACTTGTTTATTTTCTTGCTATATTTCAACCGCCCAACCAATCCACTGGTGTTCCGTTGCAATGATGTCCGAATCTCTGTTGTGGCTAATTGGATCTCCTGTTCGTTGTTCGAATCGTCTTCTACATTTGGGCTGTGTTGCCATCGTCGATGCCAATGTGTGCTTGCTCATTTGGGCGATTTCTGTATTCCGTGCGTTGGATTTTCACACATTTATTCTACCCTTTTTGGTGGCTTTTGGTTGAACTCCCAAAGATACGTTCGACGATGAGCGATACTATCAGTCGATAACACCTACACCGGCTTTGCCTGTACCGGCCACCATCCAGGCGGTTGCGCCGGCCACTGCAGTCACGACCGTGATCACTAGCGACAATTCGTTCCAGTCGGAGTACATCCCGGTGCCGAGAGGAGACGAGCGATACGAGTTTGCGGCGAGTATGATGCCGCGAGATACACGTATGTACGAGCCGAGCGGACTTGTTCCGTCGTCAGGAGGACCCATCGGTGTCGGTGGTGCCGGTGATGCGAGCGCAGGTGGCGGCGGTAGCCTGTCAAATGCTGGTCCACCGCCACCGGTCGTACCGCTGTCATACCGAGGGGACGAGCGGCATTACTATCCGGTGGTCAGTACCATTACCAGCTCATACCTGCTCGACAATCGACAGTACGAGCAGTCCCTAAATTCACCGTCGATGATGCACGATCGGCTTTATCAACCGACCACGCACACCATTACCAGTGGAATGTTATACAACGAGCGCTCACATTACGAAACGGCCACCATTGCGGCAGTGGGCGGTGCAGGTCCACCTCCGCCACATCTGTCCAACATAACAAACAATAGCGATTGTCATGCGGTGGATATTATGATGCGCTCCGACGCATCTGTTGCGGCAGCTGCGGCGGCTGCCGCAGCCGGCATTGAGCATGCGGAAGCGTCCTGGCGTGCCGAGATGATGGAGCGCCAGGACGAGATAGATCGGCAGTATTTGGTGTTGTTACCGCGCGAGGACAAGATCGAACCACAGGACGATCTTTGAACGACGGACCGGGGGTTAGCCGCTTCCCAGATGTTCTAACACCGGTCAGCGATACTCCCATCACGTTCACTAAGGAAGAATACACCAATGCAGACATACAAAAAAATCGGAAGAGAACGACAAACTACTATCTACAACTAGTGCTTTCATCGAACGGTCGATTGTTGCCCAGAGATTGCCTTATTTCCTGTAAATGAATGCAGTGCAGAACTGGACAGAGAGAAGACTGCCCTGGGGACGAATAGAGGTGGAACCTCGAGTGTGGATGCGTGTATGGATGGAGCGAGAGTTTCTCAATAAGCAAGATAAAGGTCAATTTTTGTAGCATGAAATACTCCAATCATCAGTTGCCTGAAGGGAGAGAATATGAAACAGAGGATGCTCTCGAACGTACTTTCTTCGCCCGTTTTGAATCGTGGACGTAGGGCTTCAGAAGTGTAGAGCATGTTATTCCCACGATATGTTAAAAGACGTTTTTTGTAGTAAACGAATGTTCAAGCAATTTATAGACTAGAAAGCCGTTAGTACCAACTCGGTAAAGAGTATATTCACGCGATGAATGATAGAAAAAATGTGAGCGCGGACGACATGAACCTAATGGTCAGTAACAACCCTCGATAATTATTACCAGGTTCTGTGAGAATCTTTTGGTCCGGATCGGGAGATTCTTAAAATTATGGCTTTAAAGACAACGCGAAGAGGCAAGTTGAAACAGCATATGATAACAAATGGTAGCAATATATACAATAACCCTTACAACGAGGTGTACGGCCGAACACGGAAGTTTAAGCAAACGGTTTAAAGGGATGAAGATATTCATCCACTAATTACCATTATTCTAAATCGTATTGATAAGAAATGGGGCTGAGAGAGCGATAACCGTAACAAAGTAAGGAACACAGAACATTGATAAATGATTCTATAGGCGTAAGCAATAACAAACAGATTTGTACGTTGATTGTTTTGGACGTTTTCTTTAATTTGTTTTTATAAGATTTCATTAGGACAATAATTACGAAAGCGAATATGATAGTAGATCTTAGTAATAGAGAACCGAGAGAGAGATAGAGTAAGCCAGGGTTGACGGGTGACAGTGTGACTAACAGATAAACCAATATAACCTATTACTAATATTGGGTTACCAAAGCTCCATAAACCCCCCCATCCCGGGGGTGGGGAAAACAAAACGCAGAAAACTCTATACCCCTAGCGTGTTCTATATAGTACGTACGTAAAAAGGCAACTAATGGATTAGCACTATATAGGGCAATATTAACAAACCCCTCTCCCCCCACACATTGTTATCACCACTAGATGAAACATTGGAGAGAATGCAATTTGCAAGAATAACACGAATGAAACGTAAAATCAACTATATTAAGAATTTATATTGAACAACAATAACTGGCCTTAAACATATAAACTATATTTACAAAAAAGGACAAAACAAAACAATTTGAATGCTAACTATTTAAGCAAACAAAAACACTGTGGTGCGTACGCTCTGCGCGTCCCTGTTACCGATTAGGCAGGAACTTTGTAAGACTACTACTTCATTAGGCTCTATTTGAAAAAAAAAACAGTCACGTGAAAACGAAACGGGAAAGTGAGTAAACTCGCAGTAACGTTTAACTTTTGGCAAGAGATTGAATGGCAATGAAGAGGTGGGACTCGATCCGGGATAGTAATTTGTACATAAGATATATATGAAATTTTCTTACGCATGCGTTCGTACAAGCTATACTACTTATCACACATTTTTGTAGTGTGTTGAAAGAGGAAAACGTTCTTTATATATACCAATTTCAGACAAAACCAAACTCATGAAGCGTTTCAAACCAACTCGAAATAGAACACGAACCCAACCTTCCCCCCCTTAACTGATATAGCCAAACAGTTTCTCACTTACGTATTTATCTTAAAACCAAACGTTATCTGTATTTGATACTAATATCTTTCTGCTATTAATACTGCGAAAAACTTATTACTCTATATCCTATCTCCTTATTATTGCTCTTTAAAACTGCTTAACGGATTAATCATAATGTTACTCAAAATACTCCAATCGATTACTAAAACGATCATGAAAAAAACATGCAGCAAAACACGATCATGGACATCCATCACACTTCTGCACGGAAATCAAAAGTCATTGCGTGTTTTATTTTTACACAAAACGTTAGTGGATTTTTTCAAGTACATACACACACGAGTTCCAATAGGTTTGCGTTAACATCGCGATAGAAATTAAAATTGCATAACAGTGAGCAAAACCAACCAAACACGCATAAGAGAACTAGAAAGTGAACACGCTTATTTAGCGAGGGGGAAAAATGCGCAATGAACTGATAAATGTTTGCTGAACTTCATCGAGAGCGTACAGGGCCTTACCGATACGTATTATCGGCTCAAACTCTATGTACTGTGTTATTGAAACTTTCGCATTAATTATAACCCAAGTTGCAGTGGAGCAATACCCTCAAAAAGGACGGTTTTTGTCATTCACTCAGCTGTGTAATGTTTACCAATGTTCTTTGAACTCCGCTGGGAGGGTGCACACCAACGGTGTACAATCCCATGAAGCAATGCCACATTTGCTTATTACCGACAATGGCAAAGATTGATCTTGATTAGATTGGCTTCGATAGCCTTTTCTTTATTAGAAGTCCCCTTTACTTGGGTTTGTCAAGTTGATCAGACAAATTTACGGTTGATAACGTTTTGTTGCTAAACACCACGATTGTTTGTTACGGTTTGATTAGCGAACCAAAAAAATAACAACGTACAATAACGTGAATGCATAATGTTGTTTAGGGAAATTTAAGATTGATTTCAGTTGAATTGTATTTGAAAGTAGAACAGGATTTGAAATTAAAAAAAGAGTCCGAAAGCTTTGACTTCATTGAAGCTTCTGCAATTATTTGTTGTACACCTGAGCAGTTACCACCAAAGGAAGTTTTATTAACCCCACAGCACCGTAATATTCGTAGAACACAGCGCAGTGTAAGTAAAATGACCATTAATCGGCCGCCCAAAAATGCCGTTTACGACGAGACGGGCGAGTACATCGAGAACAGCAATAAAATATACAGGAACCCGGGACTCACACCGAGCAGTCACACTCTAGCGTTCAAAACAACCATTAACGAATGAGTTATCGAAACCAAGTAGTGATATTTAGACGATTATATAACAAATTAACCCTTTATATACTGAATTCAACGATAGGGATATCTCTTATGATAGACACAATTACTAGTTTTGAAGCGAGTGAAGACAGTAACAAAAAAACAAAAACCCCTTAAAAAATCAAGCGAGTTAGTAGTGTATTACCCACAAAAGGGAAAGAAGACAGAAAAACACACGCCTTCCAATATTCTATAAGCAAAAGCTGACGTTAGTCTTCATTTTTTCTCTTTTTACATAGATCATAGTCTAGAACGGTGAACCCCGTTGGTAGTTTTCGAGGTTAGTGCGTTGACTTTAAAGCCGGTTAGAAATGTAACTGCGATCAACACGTGTGCTTACGCGCGGGGTCCGTTAAATGATGCCCCCTGTTGGCAAAAGGTAAAAATGTATGAGATACAAAAAAAAACAAAGGCTCTTCACAACCGACAAGCCAAAAGCCTGCTCTCTCTCTTTCGAAGTGGAAGAGGATATTATTATGAAACAATTGGCTATAATGGGCAATTAGGTGTACTACCAAGCAATAACTTTATACGATGATATTTGCAAGGCCAGGTGATTAGGCGAAGGTAGAAAAGCAAAGAAAAAAAAAGAGTTCAAAATCAAATGCTGTTAGAATTTACTTCACCGGTTAGGTGTGTGCAGCGGACTTACCTTTATATATTTACCACTGAAACTAAGGGATGGAATATACAGTACCCTCTGAAAAGGATAATAATTGTCGAACTCTGTTGCCGCCACGGGCAACAACAACTTAACATAAAAATACGTATTTTTGTGCCCGTCGGGAGGGGAGGTGGTGTGTGTTACAGTACTAGGAGCGTAATAATAATTGCTTGCACGAGAACACAGAACTCTACGGCTAATCGAGATACGTGCGACGGGTGCTCGCTAGTGGTTGGGGTAGTACTTTCCCCTAGCGTGACGGTTTAAAATATTGACAGGTAGGAAAGGACAAACTGATCGAGAATAACCAAGACGCAAAGACGCCTAATTGTTGAAAGTAAATGGCAGGGTAAAACAGGCGTTCAAAACATGACAGAGGGGTAATATTCGACAGCAAGGTCTTACTTTTGTGGAAATCGGGTAAAACCCCGGTTAGATCGCGTGGTGGTAAGCGTTAGGAGCAGTGTGATAAAAATGAATACAAGGCCATACACGACCAGTGGCAGTGTGTGTAAGGGGTAAAAGGAAAAGAATATAATAGTCAATTAACCATTTGGTAGCAGAATGAGGGGGGTGTAACCATAATGGCCATTTTACAGATGGCGGCCCAGTTTAAATCGCGCTTAGAATTAAAACCGACTCTCTAGTGAGCGTTACTACACATAACTATTGGTGCAAAGTATACACTTTTTCAAATATAACAAATATGCTACAGGTAGCGGGCAAGCATGTTAAAAGAGAGATAAAGAGAGAGACAGGCAGAGAGATGATACTAGATCATAACGCTTGTTACCAGCACACGCAACAGCTGGATCAGCGCCTAAAAACTAGGAACACATTAACACTAAAAGGTGAATGATGATCGTATCGATCAGTACCACGTGTGTTACAGCACCGTGCGGAACGATACCTGCCTATTCCTGACAAAAAAAAGCACGATCATTTTTTTCTCATGCGACGACGGCATGCTGTTGAAGGTTGAAAACATTCATTAGATCTGCATTTTCAGTAACCATTTTGCTACTACTACACCCCCTTTCTGTCATTCGCTTTTAGTGGCCTTCCGCACACTAATCGATACTTCAACGAATCCGTTAATATTTCTTGTATGCGCACCAACGCAAAACGCCACAATAATGATGCGTTTGATTCGTTTGAGAATCGTAGCAACCTGTTTTTCCCCACCCAACAGGTTAGGCTGATTACTGCAATATTGTTTCTTTTTATGGTCGTGTTTTGGCCTTAAAGCTTGTTGTTTGAATATTTTCCTATCTCCACGCCCTGTCCCTTCCCCCTCCACTCATTTTCTTCCAGCGGGCCATGAAGTTAGCAAACAACATTAAACACAGCAGCACAATATGGACAAGCAAAGAACAGCATTGAACACGTGTAACTATAAAAAGTGCCTTTTGAATGTATTGTTATTAGAACTTTTTAGCACACACACACACACTGGTCCTATTTCGATCGGTTGTTATCGTCGTGTTGTCGTCGTCGTCGTCGTCCCTTTTTCTGCTGCATCCAATAGTCGCCATTACAGCGAGTTTGGTGTGCTATGTGTCATTTAAAATCAAAAAAGCAGTTTGAAAAGTTTTGATAGGTTAATTTCGTTTTGTGTGCATATGTTGTGTGATACCAGCACCGTGTGTGGCGCGAGAGTTTCGGTTTGTGTTTTTGATCAGCTACACACACACACGAGCAACGGTTAAAAGGTCCTTATTTTGTTGTTGAATCATTTCAATGCTTCCCCTAGACTTTATTATTAACCTGTTTTTTCCCCATCGAATGTTTTGTGCAAACACTGTGTCTCACTTTATACTATGGTATTTAGAGAAAATGGGGGTGTCACACCAGCAGTGTAAGGATGCTTGTTAAATAGTTTTATTTACCTTTTTGGTCCTTTAGTTAGTTGAATGGAAGTAGACTGTAAGCTAAGCTGAAACAGCATTCATAGATATACTAGGATAACAACCAAGCGATCGTGTGTCGCACACGAAAGAAGGAAGAAAGGGAATACATGTAAGGTGCTCCGTCGAGAAGCGATGTGTTGCCAAAGGCACCAAAACGGTACGGAATATGTGGTAGGAAGATCCCGGGAGGGTAAATGGGTAGTGCAACATGCAACGAATATGAAATTTGATACACTTCTAACGTTAGTTTACTCTTCTTCTCTCGCCCTATGCTATTGTTGCTCTTAGGTCTCTAACGAGAATTCTATGCGTTCGAAGCGTTGCCTCGATTAGATCATGAGTAAAAATCCAAAGACAAAATTCGAAAACATCACGCCAAAGTGTGCAAAATTGTGAAAAATTGACGTCATGCAAAAACGTTGAGGAACCATCGAAACTTGTACTCTCTTTACCATTTCCATTCACGGGGTTACTTTCTTGTAATGCAGCGTACATTTTCGCTCTTGTACCAGCATAGACAATTCTGCCTGTAGAGGAAATATCCGTACCCTTTCCCATTACATTGCTTAGAACAAAAATGGTCACAAAAGACTTGTACACTATTATTGCGCTTCAGATTAAAAAAAATGAAACACACAACACACACGATGTATCATCAAACTCTTTATCTATTGTATGATTTTCTTATGCTAGTGCTTCACATAAATACATTTCAAAGAAAACAGACGTGTTAATTGTATTTTAGCGTTCTTTTAGTGAAAAGAAATGAGAATTGTGTCTGTTTACAGAAGCAAAACATTTGTGCTCTGTTTGCAAACAACGCACCACCCCACTAATCACTCGATAACGGATTTGTTTCTAGTATTTTCAAAAATTCGAACATGAAGTTTCGAACAAGCTTGACAGCTTGCCTATAATCAGCTTGGTGATACTTGACACGCGGCATGTTATTTATGAACCTTGTCTGCCGGCACGATAACAAAAGGCTACACATTGCACAGTTTCCGCGAGAATGCAAGATATTTCGGAACGAATTTTAAAGCATATAGCAGATCATGGCGAAGTGGATACGCTTAATCTTGCAGTGATTTTTGGAGAAGATCATCAGAAGGTCGTTGGTGGTGTGAAAAGCATCGAGGCGACCGGCGAGCTGATCCAGTGCGTAACAAGCACACGTAAATGCTGGAAGCTCACTGCCGAAGGACGTGACATTCTGGAACATGGTAGCCACGAAGCAAACGTTTTTAAGGCGGTCCCGCAGGCTGGAATACCGCAAGCAGAGCTGATGAAAGTGAGTAGACACTATCTGTATGTATTACTAATCAATAACCCGGTATTCCTTGTTTGGTGTACTCCGTACAGTGTGGAGGGAAGAACCCGAAAGCCGGCTTCAGCAAGGCGATGTCAAACGGTTGGATATTCATTGACAAGTCCGGTGGTGCACCATTGGTTCGCCGCAAGGTGGACACAATTGAGGACGAAGTCCTGGCGCACGTGAACGCCATTGCCGCAGGCAATGAGTCTGGTGTTCCAGATAGTGTTAAAAATGAGTATAAGAAGCGTAAGATCCTAGAGGAAAGTGTGACGAAAAGTTTCGTACTCTCGAAAGGGCCCGAATTTGCGACCACTCTGAAGAAACTGGAAACGGATCTCACCGTCGAGATGTTGGCTAGCGGTTTGTGGAAGGATTTGAAGTTTAAGGCGTACAACTTTGACGCACTGGGTGCACCACCTGGACGCGGCCAACTCCATCCACTGATGAAGGTGCGCACCGAGTTCCGGCAGATATTCCTCGAGATGGG